>NC_084982.1:29375153-29432653 GCF_963691925.1 Scomber scombrus
TTGTACTGTTGTAGTGGGTTAAATGGAGCTCATATTGAAGTAATTTATAAAGGACTATCTAATGATTAGTTTAATTATATACTGAATATGTTTTACTTTAATTAATAAGCTGATTGGTTGGTTTATGTAAAATAATCATAAAATGATAATGATAAATAAACTGAACTAATATAATCACGCTCAAATCTAAATTAACACCTTAACTCCTACAATTAGACATTTTAACACATTTTAGTTAAAATAGAGACAACATTACAGTTTGTTATAACTGTAATGTCACACAGATGTTGTTCTGACTTCCTGTTGTGTTACAGGAAGTCAGAACAACATCTGGAGCTCGTGTTTCAGGCGGCGACAGAGGAAACGCTTCAACGTAAGCTGTGATTTTTATTTTTTTTAAATAGGCAGAAATTTGAGCCAAACATTAAAAAAATCAGTCTGCTTCATTGAGGCACAAAAATCAACTCAGATTCATCCAAAAAATAAAAAAAGAAAGAAAAATAATAAATCTATGGCTCTTCTTTCAAGTGTCTGATCAGCTGGATGGCGTCTCCTTCTTGGACTTCTTGGTGCCGTTTGGTTTCTGCTCCGACTTCTTCCTCTTCTCCTGCTGCTCCTCCAGACGCTGCTGCTTCTTCTGCAGGTACAGCGTCACGTTGTCAAAGTTCCCCTTCTGGAGGTGATCGAAGCTGAAGCCGCTCCGAGCCGACGCTGACGGAGGAGAGGGAAGAAAAGAGGAGAGAAAGAGGTAAATAAAGAGGAGAGATCATCCTCTTTTCAGTGTCTTTGTAAACAATAAACATGACTATAGCTGAGTGTTACTGAGCTTTAACGTTGGGCTGTGATTCAGAGTTATGTTTGATTAAAGAAGAAGAAGAAGAAGTCTAATGAATGAATCTGCAGGTTAAAAACAGAACTACAGACTAACTGTACTTATAGTTAGTCTGTAGTTCTGTTTTTAACCTGCAGATTATCTCCTATTCACATTCATTAGGCTACTTCTTCTTCTTTAATCAAACATAACATAACAACAGAACTACAGACTAACTGTGTGTCAGAGGTCAGGGTTTTGTTTTGGGGAAGCGGAGAGAGAGATCATGTGACACTGCAGGTTATTCCTGTCTGAGAGGAGCGAGAGAGAGAGAGTGTGTGTGTGTGTGTGTGTGCGAGTGTGTCCGTGTGTGTGTATATGTCTGCGTGTGTGCGAGTGTGTGAGTCTACATGTGTATGTGTGTGTGTGTATATGTGTATGTGTGTATGTATATATATATGTGTGTGTGTGTGTGTGTGTGTATATATATGTGTGTATATATGTGTGTATATGTGTGTGTGTGTATATATGTGTGTGTGTGCGAGTGTGTCCGTGTGTGTGTATATGTCTGTGTGTGTACCTGTGTTTGAGTCTACATGTGTGTGTGTGTGTATATGTGTATGTGTGTATGTATATATATATGTGTGTGTGTGTGTATATATATGTGTGTGTGTGTGTGTGTGTGTATGATTGATGACTCACCCTCCAGTGTCTCCCAGTGAGGTTTCAGGGCTTCAGTGACTCTGCTCAGTTCGGGACTCTCAGCATCACGCTGGATGGAGAGTCAGAGTGAGTACAGACAGGAAGTGGAAATATACATTAAAAGAGGGGAAATATTAAATATTAAATATATTTTTATTTGAAATGACTGCGAACACAAAGACAGAATCAGCTGCTGCACCAAATTCAATGAAGAAAACTAAACAGGTTATTTCAACAGGCGATGTGGAGCTGTTTTATGCGGTTACCACGGCAACCACAAGTCTGTTATTCACAGTGTTTTATTCATTCAAAACTTTTATTTACACTCAACTCTTGTTCAGTTTGTTTTTATTTCTGTAATAAAACAGAAGGAAGGAAGGAAGATATTTTTGAGGAGTTTTTCCTTATTTTAATGGAGGATCTGAGGTTAGAGGGTGTTGTGTTATTTGTATTGAGTTAAATGTATGTTTGTGACACCGTGCCACACTAATATCTAATAATAAATCGTAATAATCCCACTGCACCTGCCAGGAGTCTTGTGTGTGTGTGTAAGTTTGCAGCGGTGCATCGTTGGAGTCCATCAGCACCCAGAGCCGGCCGTCGGGGTCAAAGGTCACATCGAGAGGACAGAGAGGCAGAGAGAGGCTGCAGCGTTCGACCAGCTGCTCCTGATCCACACTGAAGAACTGAACCACCGACTGCCTGAAACACACACAGGAAACCAGAGTGTTTGCCTCTGACCTACGACCCGGTAAACCTCACACTGACCTTCTACCACAACTCATCCTAAAATACTCCCAACAAGCAGCAGAGGCATCGCTGTCATGTGAAGGTTATAAACAGCCTCATGTTCAAAGAGACTCTAAAAAAAACTGTTTGGATCTAAAATAAAGATAGAAGAGAGTAAAAGTACTGCAGTATTATAGTGATGTAGTATGCAGTATTACAGTAAAAGTACTGCATTATTATAGTGATGTAGTATGCAGTATTACAGTAAAAGTACTGTAGTATTATGAGTGATGTAGTATGCAGTATTACAGTAAAAGTACTGCAGTATTATAGTGATGTAGTATGCAGTATTACAGTAAAAGTACTGCAGTATTATAGTGATGTAGTATGCAGTATTACAGTAAAAGTACTGCAGTATTATAGTGATGTAGTATGCAGTATTACAGTAAAAGTACTGCAGTATTATGAGTGATGTAGTATGCAGTATTACAGTAAAGTACTGCAGTATTATGAGTGATGTAGTATGCAGTATTACAGTAAAGTACTGCAGTATTATGAGTGATGTAGTATGCAGTATTACAGTAAAAGTACTACAGTATTATAGTGATGTAGTATGCAGTATTACAGTAAAAGTACTGCAGTATTATGAGTGATGTAGTATGCAGTATTACAGTAAAGTACTGCAGTATTATGAGTGATGTAGTATGCAGTATTACAGTAAAGTAGTGGTTTGGTCCTCTGACTGATATATTATTATTATGACATCATTAGATTATTAATAGTGAAGCATCAGTGTTAGAGCAGCATGTTACTGTTGGAGCTGCTGGAGGTGGAGCTAGTTTACACTACTTTATATACAGTTAGTTAGTTTAGTCCAGTGGTTCCCAACCTAGGGGTGGGGCCCCTCCAAAGGGTCAGCAGATAAATGTGAGGGGTGGTGAGATGATTAATGGGAGAGGAAAGAAGAACAAACTAAGTTCTGATACACAAATGTGTTTTCAGTTTTTGGACTTTTTCTCTAATCTTTGATTTTTGCTGAAATATTGGATCATTTGAACATTTATTGAAATGAAAGCATGTGAGAAGTTTAGAGGGAAAAATCACTATTTGGTGGAGCTGTAGGTATTTAACTCTTTCTACTGTTGTGGACAGCGCTGCTCTTCATGAGTGTTTCATGTTTCTTGAGGCTCACAGACTGATCTTAAAGTTGTACATATGATGATTCACAGAGTTAAACTCACCTCTCACACTGCACTGCCACATGTCGACCACCAGGGGAGCTGATGATGCGGCACACTGTTGGCTTCTGGGAGATAAAACAAACGACAAAAAGTCTCAGCTTTGTTTCAAGTTTCTAATCATTCATCTTTATAAAATCAGTTCATTTTTGCTGCCAGCGCTTGATGTACAACTTGGTCTGATTTGTAGAGATTATCAGACCTTCTCTAACACTCAGAGCTACAGCAGCAGTCACACCTTCACATTCCCTTCAATGAGAAAGTGTCCAAACTTATGACTGCTTCTGTACATTCAGTGAGTCTTTTTGACAAACATGGGAGCAGCATAACAAGCTTTAATGGTAAATAAATGGCCCTTATAAAGTATCATTCTACATTAAAAAGACAACCTAAAAACCCCCACAAAGATTTTATTAAAATGTGCAGAATGTGTGTAGATGTCTCTTCTCCTATGCACTCTCTTTCTAAGAGTTTCTGAGCTGCAGATTTGTTTACACCCTAAAAAAAATAAGATTCAGAGATCTTATTTTAAATACAAGACACTGAAACTATATTAACTGTTCAAAGTGGAAATTTTGTAAAATCTGATCAAGTTTGAAAAGCAGTGAAGCGTAACGTCAGTCAGTCTCTGCTGCTGCTGCCGTGGAGACGGAGGGATTTAATTTACGAGGCTCTAAAAGACTCAAACTGAGCACAGCTGACGTTTCCATGAATAAACTGCAGAGGAATGCTGCAGAGACGGAGACACTTCATCCCTCCGTCTCCTCTGAACCACCGGACACACAAAGCTGCTGCTGCTGCTCACCTGGACACAATATTCACAAAAATAAGCTTTTAAATATGATTTATATATCTCTTAAATGTATGATGGTGTATTAGGGCCACATTAAAGTAGTACATTTACCAGAAAAAAAGTTCAGATATAAGAAAAAAGAAGCCGTCACATAGCTTCACTTTGCTACGCTGCAGAGATGTCTTATCGTGCGTTACGCTGCCGTCTGATCAAACTCTACTTTCCTGTTGGGTTTAGCAATAAGGAGATACTTGTTATCACCACATCATCCTAAGCATCCAGACTTTGTAAAGACTAGAGCTGTGTCCCAACTCTGCATCCTTGGAAGGACGCATTTGAAGGCCGATTACGTCACAACGCTGCCCCGAGGCTGAAGGCTCCTTCACATGCAGCCTTCTACGTTCACTACGATCCTTCGCTGCCTCCCATATCTCTAAAAGTAGAATGGGAGGCAGAGCCTTCAGTTATCAGGTTCCTGTCCTGTTGAACCATCTCCCAGATTGGGTCAGGGGGGGGCAGACACCCTCTCTACGTATAAGAGTAGGCTTCAAAATGTCCTTGTTGATAAAGCTTATAGTTAGGGCTCCAGCTCCTAGTTTATGCTGCTATAGGCTTAGACTGCCGGGGGACTCCCATGATGCACTGGGCTCCTCTCTCCTCCTCTCTCTCTCTCTCTAACCATCCATATATATCCATTAACATTCATGTACTATTAATGCATCAATAAGCTAAACTTCTTCCCCGGAGTTGTCTGTGCTTTTCTGGTCTCACAGGTAATCTGGTCCTGTAGACGTCCGGATGACAGATTCCAGACCCGGAGCTACTATATGCTTCTCTCTCCTTCCTCTCCTTGCTCTCTCTCTTTTCCTTCCTCTCTCTCCTCTCCTCTTTCTCTCTCCTCTCCTCTTTCTCTCTCCTCTCCTCTTTCTCTCTCCTCTCCTCTTTCTCTCTCCTCTCCTTCCTCTCTACTCCAACCGGTCGAGGTCATGTCATGTGGTGCGACCATGATTCATCTTGAAATAAATTAATTTACTGAACACGCTTCACATCTTTTTTTACAAGTTTTCAGTAATATAAAGTGTTTGGAAACAAAGTATTTGCATTTTTTTTTATGTTTGTAAATGATGATCTTTTATTTATATAAGATATTTCAAGATGAATCATGGTCGCACCACATGACTTTTTTTAAGGCCAGTGCCAATTAATCTTGAAAAACCACTAAAATCACTTTCACATTATAATATGGATGTTCAGGTACACAACATACTGAATGTTTGAACTACTGCATTAGATATGCTGGTTTTTATTATTCTAACATTGAGTTGTTGTAAATCCTCATACGTCATTGACCCGTATATATGTAGCCTGAATACACTGATGCTTTAAATTCATCTGGACTTGATGATGCACTAATAATCGGTGTGTCAGTGTTTAGCTGCTTGCTGTCATCACAGACTACAGGTGACTTTAACAAAGAGGGGAAATCAAAGTAAAACAAGTGGAGGAAGAATTAAAGTGATTCATTAACATAACGGATCCTTTATGCTGGTGAGTTGCAGCTCGTTACCTTTTCTTCGTCGCCCTCAGAGCTCAGCGTCTCTTCAGACTCTTTCAGGTCCCAACTCTGCAGCCTGCGGCCCGACTCGTAATCCCACAGCTTCATGGTGCCGTCCTAACACACACACACACACACACACACACACACACACACACACACACACACACACACACACACACACACACACACACACACACACACACACACACACACACACACACACACACACACACACACACACACACACACACACACACACACACACACACACACACACACACACACACACAAAGTCAAACAGTGTGTGTGTCTCTCTGCCTTTGTGTGTGCGTCTGTCTGTGTTTGTGCATCTGTGTGTGTGTGTGTGTTTGTGTGTGTGTGTGTTTGTGTGTTTGTTTGTTTGTTTGTTTGTCTGTGTGTGTGTGTGTGTGTGACTCTGTGTGTCTGTCTCTCTGTGTGTGTGTGTGTGTGTCTGTCTCTGTGTGTGTGTGTGTGTGTGTGTGTGTGTGTGTGTGTCTGACTCTGTGTGTCTGACTCTGTGTGTCTGTCTCTGTCTCTGTGTGTGTGTGTCTGTCTCTGTGTGTGTGTGTGTGTGTGTGTGTGTGTGTGTGTGTGTGTGTGTGTGTGTCTGTCTCTATGTGTGTGTGTGTGTGTGTCTGTCTCTGTGTGTGTGTGTGTGTGTGTGTACCCCTGATCCAGACAGCAGCCAGTGTGGATGACCTGATGGAACCAGCAGAGCGCTGACGAACCTGAGAGGAAGAAATCAGACTTCAGTGCAGCAGCTCAGTGTAGAGATTACCTGGATGTAACTCCAACAACCTGATATGTAAGTTTAGATTAGCTGTGTTAGAAACCGCATACTCGTACTAACTCTGACGTCATGTGAAGTATGTAGTGTGTTTCAGCTGCGTAGTATGTGATTTAGAGTATGTGAGAAGTTCCCTGATGGTTTACTAGATTCTCCAGAAATGCAGAGTATGCATCATGAGCTGAATACTCATACTCACATTACCCAAGATGCAACGTTACTTCTGAAAAAAACCCAAAATACAAACGTCAAAGATCACCACCTCGGTGGTTTCACGTTAGCTACAGCGAGGGTATGTTCGCTTCCTGTTTTCAAAATAAAAGCACCAATTCTATCGTTATGGTTTTCTTAATAATAAAAAGGTAACGGGTGTTTTATTTTGTGAAAATGACCGGAAGTGCGTTACTCGCTACGGCTAACTCCGAATTCACAGGAACAAAACTTTAAACAGGTGTTATTTGGACAGATTAGCATCACATTGTGGATCTAATCGAAATGCATTGTGGGTAATCGTGTAGTTTACTACAGTGTAAACGTTCTGCTTACTATCTGGTCGTTTAGTGTGTAGTGTGTAGTGTGTAGTGTGTAGTGTGTAGTATGTAGTGTGTAGTGTGTAGTGTGTAGTGTGTAGTGTGTAGTATGTAGTGTGTAGTGTGTAGTGTGTAGTGTGTAGTGTGTAGTATGTAGTGTGTAGTGTGTAGTGTGTAGTGTGTAGTATGTAGTGTGTAGTGTGTAGTATGTAGTGTGTAGTGTGTAGTGTGTAGTGTGTAGTGTGTAGTGTGTAGTGTGTAGTGTGTAGTGTGTAGTGTGTAGTATGTAGTGTGTAGTGTGTAGTATGTAGTGTGTAGTGTGTAGTGTGTAGTATGTAGTGTGTAGTGTGTAGTGTGTAGTATGTAGTGTGTAGTGTGTAGTATGTAGTGTGTAGTGTGTAGTGTGTAGTATGTAGTGTGTAGTGTGTAGTATGTAGTATGCGGTTTCGAACACAGCCATAGTCTGTTTTGACGTTCAGTAATAGTATGAATTACTCAATGCAGTACAGTGTCACATGTCATATATAATATACTATGAGACATATAATAATACAAAAGCTAAGATTTTCTTCTTCCTGCTCCTTTTCGGTCATGGAATATGATTCAGATTGCCATGATAAACTACTATTACCTATATAATGTCTCTTCTCTGATGGATTTCTTTCTGTATTTCTGTTTCAAGTTGATGAAAAATGGAAAAGCTCCTGCTGTTTATTTCCAACACTAAAACGTGACATGTACATTAATACTGTGGATAAAATAAGGACGTAATGAGGTGAACTGTCTCACTGTCTGTGTCCCAGGCAGAAGGACTGGATGTTGTACGGAGATCTGAGGTGGCTCACTCTGATCTTCTCGTCGCGGTCGGCTGTGATGACGAATTTATCGTTCGGAGACATCGTCTGAAAAAAAACGACAGAAGGAGAAGAAGAAGGATGACGGTGAGTGGAGGACTTCACCTTTAAACACTTTTACATTTAAATAACTTTGTGTAAAAACTAGTTCATTTCTCAAACTTGAAGCAGCGGTGGGCAAACAGCGGCTCGTGGCCCAAATCTGGCCCTGCAGCAAACATATGTTGAAAGCTTTGATTTTTATAGTTCACATTAAAACTTAATTACTGTAGATATATACAAAACAAAAACAAAGCTCCTGTAAAGGAGGTTTTTAAGTCTAATAAACCTGCAAGAAATGAAGGTTTAATGTCACCAACTATGTATAAAGCAGCATCAAATTGTTCTTCACTTTTTAAAAATGTATTTATTTTTTCTTCTTTCCTTATTTTTATGTATTTTATCTTATTTTTGTATTTATTATTATTATTATAATATCATCATTATTATTTTACTATATTTTATTTATTTACTTATTTATTTTTCTCATCCCATTCTCTCTTTATTTTTTTATACATTCTGTACTATTTTTATTCATATATATATATATTTCTTTTAATATATGTGTACATCATAATAATATATAATAATACTATACATTTTATATTAAGACATGGTTTAAGAGTGTATCAATAATGCCAAGACTGTTTTATTATATAGATTTTATTTTTTTTGGATCTACAGCAAATACTGGTAATGACATTACTGTACGCAATGCTCTGAAAATAAATTTAAAAAAAATAAATTGTCAGTGTGTTGATGTTTTTTCCCCTCTGATAAAGTCTTTAACAGTGTTATCAATCTGTTTTATAATTAAATGAGATTCAAAGAATTAACATCAAAAACCAACCAGCCAGTCTGACTATGAACTGATCTACTAACTAGTACTGTGTGTGTATCAAAGTCTGATATACCTTTTAATATTTGTTTAATTATAATACAGTGGAAAAAAATCATACACTCAAATAAAATAGGTAAAGGTAGAGCACTGTGCATGGGAGAGATTTTAGAACACAACCTTTGACTACAGGTGTTGAACTTTCATTATTTACCTTTGATACAATGTGCTGGAAATTACACTGGAATTGGTAAGATATGTTTTGATTTGACCACTAGATGGCGCCGTAATGTGTGAATCAAACAAGTAACAATACAGGAGACACCAAAATGATGAAGATATAAGCTGAGACATTTGGGCTTAGATTCAGCATAATACTGATTGAATGAAGAAGTTGTTAAAATAAATAAATAAATAAACAATGTTTTGGTTTGAAAGTTTAATCTCTGTTTTGAAAGTTTGATCTCTTTGTTTTAGTTTGAAATTCCCTCTGAGCTCTGCAGACTTCAGGTGTGACAGTGTTTGTGTTTCTCACCACAGCGAGCACCATGGACAGGTGACCCATCTTCAGCTCGCCTTCCCTCTGAGGCGACGCCACCGAGAACGAGTAAACGTCTCCGGACTTATCCGCCACCAGCACCTCGTCCTCCGCACGGCTGAACACCAGCGACGTGCACCTCCTCACCACCCACCTGTGCAACACACACACACAGACACAGACACAGACACACACCTGGAATCACTCCCTGATTGGTGGATTAAAGCTGTTGTTATTGGAGGATGGAGCTGCTGAAGTTGTACCTGACGCTGATGAGCTTCCATGAGTCCTCACAGCTAAACAGAACCAGCCGCTTGCTGTCATCCGTCAGCGCCACCAGCTTTCCAGACGGAGACACGGCGAAGGCGAGGACTTTGTCATTTCCTGTTTCCTCTGAGGCGCCGCCATCGCTGAGGACAGAGGAGACAGCTGTAAACATTATGATTCATATTCAAATTATACTCTTTCTACTTAACTCCTGTTGTTATCCTATTTTACAGGGAAGAAACTATGGATTTATACTTACTAAGGTCTGTTTATATAAATTCTACATAACAGATGTTGTAGTTATGATTATCAGCTGTGGCATCACATTGTTTCTCACCAAAAACACAACGTCAGACAAGTTCAGGTGACTGTTTTACCTGTTGCTGTCAGTCTTTGTATTCTTTGGTCTCTTCTCGGCAGTGCTGCAGTCAAACACAAACGTCTCTCTGCAATAAAGAAGAGATTATTTAAGACTGTGAATGTGCTGTAACAATCAAGTGATCAATTATATGCATCTCCTACATTTTTAGATCATCCATTAATTGTGTTGAGTCATCGTTTAGAAAAGCTTCAAAAATGTTCTCGCTCAGGCGTCTTAAATGTGAATATTTATACTTTTTCAGTATCTTGTCTGTAGGAAATAGTCATACCGCACCAGTTACCACGGTCACCAGATAAACTGAAACACCTGTTAACACGGTCACCAGTTAAAACGGTCAACTGTTAAGCCGTAACACCTCAAAACACGGTCACCAGATAAACCGTAACACCTCATAACACGGTCACCAGATAAACCGTAACACCAGTTAACACAGACACCAGTTAACCCGTAACACCAGTTAACACAGACACCAGTTAACACGGTCACCAGATAAACCTTAACACCAGTTAACACGGTCACAAGATAAACCGTAACACCAGTTAACACAGACACCAGTTAATATGGTCACCAGATAAACCCTAACACCAGTTAACACAGACACCAGTTAATACGGTCACCAGATAAACCGTAACACCAGTTAACACGGTCACCAGTTAAACCGTAACGCCAGTTAATAGACACCAGTTAATACGGTCACCAGATAAACCCTAACACCAGTTAACACAGACACCAGTTAATACGGTCACCAGATAAACCGTAACACCAGTTACCATTGTCACCAGTTAACACGGTCACCAGATAAACCCTAACACCAGTTAACACAGACACCAGTTAATACGGTCACCAGATAAACCCTAACACCAGTTAACACGGTCACCAGTTAAACCGTAACGCCAGTTAACAGACACCAGTTAAACCGTAACACCAGTTACACAGACACCAGTTAATACGGTCACCAGATAAACCCTAACACCAGTTAACACAGACACCAGTTAATACGGTCACCAGATAAACCGTAACACCAGTTACCATTGTCACCAGATAAACCCTAACACCAGTTAACACGGTCACCAGTTAAACCGTAACGCCAGTTAACAGACACCAGTTAAACCGTAACACCAGTTAACACAGACACCAGTTAATACGGTCACCAGATAAACCCTAACACCAGTTAACACGCCACCAGATAAACCCTAACACCAGTTAACACGGTCACCAGATAAACCCCTAACACCTGCTGTCTGAAACCTGTCTCTTATGATGCTGGTGGTGATGATTACAAAATAAATGGTAACATACAATGTGTTATACACCTTGTCTGTTTACCAAAACCTTTCAAATGTATGCACAATTAAACATTTATAAACAAGCAGACATGTCCACGTGATTTCCTAAACGTGTAAAGGAGATTTTAGTCACTGGCTGACAGCTAATTATAGGCTCTGCTAATCACCGCAACATTTAAAATATTTAAATCATCCCAACCTGGCTTTTTTGGTGTGAATTGCTGTGAATTTTGTGTCGCAGCTTAGAATAAACCACTGTCCACAAAACCCCAAAGCCGCCATGTCTGTTGTATATGTGTGCGTGCGTGTAGCAGCGGCCATAGCTTAGCAGCTCTACTCTGCCCTCCGATTGGCTCATCCTGACATTCCAACCCTCATTCTTACCAATCCCACTCCTCATGCGTTAACCTAACCAATCAACCCCACGAGGGCAACGAGCATTAGCCAATCAGAGGCAGAGGATGAAAGAGGCCAGCGACACCCTGGCCCCTTAGCAACCAGCATTCCCACGCGGAGGGGAGTGTTCCGTCGCGCGGATTTTACGTTGACGCCACAGGACACGTCACGCCCCCTGCAAGAAAGTACACAATGTACACAAGAGCCTGTAATGTGGCGAAGAAAGGCAGAAAAACGCACTTTTAACTGTCTGTATCGCCATATAAAGCATAACCCGTTAAAGGTTAAAGCTTAACATTGACTATGCAAGCTTTTTGAGCGATAAAACGCGTCTGTATAGTACGTTTCTATAGGATAAAATCCCAAATAATGTCCTTTTCTATATGTTACCACTGCGATGCATGTAGAGGAAAATCACTTCATCACAAGATTAAATTTAGCGATAAAAGTTGTGAGCTGAACCACAAAGAAATGTACTATGTTAATATGAAAAATGCACAAAATGAGGCACACACACACATATATTTATATATTATAACAGCTTAAAGAAGCATTTGTGCATGTATGTGGCAGGGTGTTTTTTGGTCAGGAAGGGGGCGTCAGCTGTGACATTCATGCATTACATAAAGGGTGATAGAGAGAGTCATTCTGAGCCATGCTGCTGCTGCTGTGAGCCGCTGCTGGACCTCTGAGCACCTGGACAAGAGCAGAAAACATTTATCAACAGGTAACAAACCTCAAACACACCTTTATGTTTACACGTTGCACGACAGGTTTGATGATGTGCTTTGTGTTTACTTCAGTTTGAGAGTTTATCGCAGCTGCAGTCGACGTTGATGTTAGTTAATTAATGAATTAATTGACGCCTGCAGGTTGAGGATGCGCGGATGTGGATGTTGTTGTTGTTGTTGTTGTTGTGCTGATTTGTCGTGTTGTGTGTTAATTTATTGATGCACAGAACAGGCACGCTGTGCAGAAAAGATGGCGTCTTCCCTGCTGAGAATAGGACGACTTGGCTGTGTCAAGGTAACACACAACTTCCAAGCTACATACAACATACATGCACTCTTGAATTCCTGTGCTACTGTTGTAAATACTCTCAGTAAACAGGGGATTAACTACCAGGCGCTTTGTTTGTGTCGTCTTTACTTTTTAATCCAACATCATGGCTGCATTTGATAACCCTGAACAATGTTATTCATTTTGTACAGGAATGAACCCAGCTCCATGTTGAGCTGTTTTAAGTGTTTTTTTTTTAGGTGAACACATGAATTGCTGAGCTTGCTGGATGATGAAACTTGAGGCATTTAGTTGCAGACGGTGGGCTCACTGCTCGCCTCACTGGAGCAGGCTTAAAGCAGATACACAGGCCTGCATGGCAGCTGAAGCTCAACCTCTGAGCCCAGTGACACATGTGAGCTGTGTCATGCTGCTCATCTCTACATATGGAGATAAGCACTTGAACATGTGTGTCTGTTTTAAGGTTAGTTAGTCTTCAACAATGGAGAGTCATCCATGCATTAAATTGGTGTTGATTAAACAGTCCTGAGAGCTCGATGCACTGCAGCGAAGAAAACGCACGACAGACAAAACTCAAAGCAGATTTAAAGAAAACGTCACCAGTTTAATAAAATGTGCAGCATCAAGAAGAAAATGCTGTAAAGTGATTAAAGCCAAAATCAGGAAATCCTAGAAAATGCATCCAAAATACTGAAAAGTGCTGCATGTACAGAACTAAGTGGCAGAATCAAACATTGGAAACAAATGATTTAACAACATATCTCCTGTAGTCCAGCTTGAGTCTCTGTTCTCGCTGTAATTCGAAATCCTGTTTGAACTCATTAAAGTCTTTTAGAGCATCTGGACGTCGTTGCTCAGTCCTGAGCTTAGCTGCAGTTTAAAATTCAAGCACTTTGTCGTTGTAAAGCACAAAATTCACTTTTGTGGCAACTCCAAAGGTGCACATAAAATCCAATACAAATAAATAAAGTATAAATACATGAGAATAAATTGAACCTGGCTTCCTGTAAGAATCACTTAAATACCACCAGAGGGCCTTCTATTATTTTAAATGTATAGATCTCTTTCTGACATGTGAACATATTTTGCTTTTTCCCACCAAAAAGTAAAAATATCGTTCTCAAAATGTTTTAATCTTACATCTCCTTCTTTCTAATCAAAACTTACAGAATCTCTGAATCTGTAAAATGTTTAATTTCTAAACTTTTCCGTCTGGACAGCAGATGTTTCACTTGTTTAAGTTGAATACTGGACTGTGATTGGCTCCAAGCTAGCTGTGATGTCACAAATCGATCAGATTAAAAAAAAAATAAAAAATAAAATATCCATCTATCCAAAAAAATCATCAGCTACCCCCACTTGAAGTTATCGCTGCCACCTGCTGGAGAATATTATAAAGGACTCTTCTCACCTCGGTCACTACTTTAACCTTCAGGGAGGTACAGGTCAATAAAACAAGCACCAACAGACTCTTGAACAGTTTTTCCTGAAGCCGTCCAGACTCAATAAACACACACTGTGACCATTCAAACAGCTCATTATATACCTGTGCTTTATTCACAGACTCTTGCACTTACAGCATTTTATTTTTTTTTTGTGATTAAGTTTTTATTTTGTAATAAAGCACATTACATACACTGTATAAATGACAGCAGTAAAGTAAAATAAAATAATATAAAATCCCCCCTCCCAAACAAAACAAACATCCAAGTCATCACCACAAACAAACCTTGTTGTCCATTAGTTAGGGTCATGGTTAAAACCTTCTTTTTAGAAACAGTATTATTATTATTATTATTTCTTTTAACAATGATAAAAATAATACTTCCTACCCTACTCTCTTATTGTAATACCTTCTCACCTTCTAATTTTTTATGCTGTCTTATATGTGCTTATGTTTTTATATATGCAACATCTTATTTTATGTTTTATTTTATTTGTTTTATATAAGTAATGTCTATTTTTGTCATGTATGATCTTTACTTGTTTTTAAGCACATTGAGTTCACGCCTGCCGTATGAAATGTGCTATATAAATGAATTTGACTTGACGTCTTGTACAAAAGAGACAGAAGCATGTGTCTGTATAAAAACATACTGCGTGCAAAATATATAATATGCATTTCCCTAATGCTTATTCCAGTGTATTTTCTTCCATAAATGATCAATATTTTCCCTATTTCTTTTAATTTTTTTATTATAGACATCTAATCTTCAGATATCTGCCTGCCTATCATGATCCAGCTTTTAACTCTCTCGTTAAAACAAAGAGTCTGTTTGCTTCTCTGAGATCTCACTAAGGAAACTGTGGAAACTTACCTGCCTTGTCTTAATTTTACCTGCTTTGTTTTTGTTTTATAAAGGTGTGTGTGTGTGTGTGTGTGTGTGTGTGTGTGTGTGTGTGTGTGTGTGTGTGTGTGTGTGTGTGTGTGTGTGTGTGTGTGTGTGTGTGTGTGTGTGTGTGTGTGTGTGTGTGTGTGTGTGTGTGTGTGTGTGTGTGTGTGTGTGTGTGTGTGTGTGTGTGTGTGTGTGTGTGTGTGTGTGTGTGTGTGTGTGTGTGTGTGTGTGTGTGTGTGTGTGTGTGTGTGTGTGTGTGTGTGTGTGTGTGTGTGTGTGTGTGTGTGTGTGTGTGTGTGTGTGTGTGTGTGTGTGTGTGTGTGTGTGTGTGTGTGTGTGTGTGTGTGTGTGTACACTGTGACAGGCACTAGCAGTTTCATTGTATTTTAAGTACAGTGACAATAAAGGCATTTTATCTTATCTTGTTTTGTCCCGACCAACAGTCAGCACCCGTTTGGTTGTAGCAAATTATAATTTTAGTTTTTGGTTAGTCAGTGAACTGTTTTGTGTATAAAAGGACAGAAAATGGAGCTAAAAGGCCCCAATATAATATTTTAGGAGCTACGGTTACATCTTCAAATGTCTCTTGTCTGATCACTGGTTCAAAGCTCAGATATATTAAGTTTAGTATCAAACTTTCAAATCCTCACGTTTGAGTGAATCTACAACCAGCAAATATTTAGATTTTAATGATTAAAACAATGATCTAAATAATTGTCTATTCGTTTTCTGTTGCTGGACTGATTGTTGCCTCTCCTGTTTGGTGTTGTCAGTGTTTGCAGGCTGAGAGCTGGAGTACTCTGTGCAGAGCGCCTGCAGCTGCAGCCTATAGCTCAAAGTCCGGCGGATCCAAGAAGTCGTCAAAAAAGACCTCAGGTAGGTTTCGGGTTGCTGCCTTCACAACACATTCTTTATCAGCTCTCATATGATGCTCGCTCGGCTCGAACTGTGGTACAAGTGTCATGAGATCTGTGTGAGGAAGAAACCAGCCAGGCTTCAGTACACAAAACTGTAGATTTAACTTTATTTACTACAGCGGTTGACTTAGATCATCTGCAGGTTACTGTGTTTTAAAGGGGACATGCTGTACTTTTTGTGATTTATTTATATTCTGTTATGATGTCGCATATTAAACATAGTCAGGTGGTTAGTAACCTTTTGTTTTTAAGATGCTTCCATGTGTTGTGCACGTCGTCTACTTTCATATTTCTGCTCTGATTCAAGCTTGAATGTGTACGATTTGACATTTGGAATAAAGGAGGGAAAAAAAGAAGTGAAATCCTGAACTGAGAGGCTGCAGAAAAGATAGATAAGGACTTTTTAAACCGGAAATCATGCTTTAATATTACTTTTAAAGTAATAAGAACTGATTCATTTTGTGGGTTTTAAACGTCTGAATAGGTTTCAGCTGGCCAAATGTGTTTACGGGTCAATGACGTATGAGGATTTACAACAACTCAATCTTAGAATAATAAAAACCAGCATATCTAATGCAGTAGTTCAAACATTCAGTATGTTGTGTACCTGAATATCCATATTACAATGTGAAGGTGATTTTAGTGGTTTTTAAAGATTAATTGGCACTGGCCTTAAAAAAAGTCATGTGGTGCGACCATGATTCATCTTGAAATGTCTTATATAAATAAAAGATCATTTACAAAAAAAAAATGCAAATACTTTGTTTCCAAACACTTTATATTACTGAAAACTTGAAAAACCACTAAAATCACTTAATTTCAAATGTGTAATATGGATGTTCAGGTACACAACATTCTGAATGTTTGAAATACTGCATTAGATATGCTGGTTTTTATTATTCTAACATTGAGTTGTTGTAAATCCTCATACGTCATTGACCCAGAAATAATGTGGTTATCTTCCAAACTTGTTCTTTTTTTAGGATAAAACTCCCTCTGTTTCCCTGTTGAGTTGCAGTGAAAGATAGAAACAAAAACCCCCTCGATATATTAGACTACAACATGAAAAGCTATTTCCATTTAAGTGATAGTGCCAACAGTTAATAAAATGATCCTACATGAAGTCGGGCTTGTGTTTTGATGTTGTGAAGCCCGGCAGGACACACAACATGCAGCAGCTACAGGGTAAGAGAGCAGTTGTGTAAATAAACGAGGCCTATGTTGCCTGTTTGTACTAGAAACAGCCATTTTGCAGCATATGGCAGATTTGTGTTATTTTGCTCCATCAAAATGTAATAATGAAAATAGAGCCCGACCAATTGATCCGTCAGCTGATATGAACCTATATCACAGATATATCGGCCAAAAAAAAGAGATATGAACACTTATGAACAGAATATACAGAAACGATGCCTGGGGTGATTTAAGAAAAGAAAAAAAGGTGTCATTACATTGTTCGTCCAGCAGAGAGCGCCCACTCATAGTTAGAACTAATGAAAGGCTATATAAAGCAGCTCTCGTTGTATACTTTACATAAATGCTATTGTAACTGCACCAGTCCAATAAATAATGGCCACGCATCACACATACAGACTTTTTATGATTTAAGTCCGCCTTTCCTTCATCAGACACCGTGAAAACTACAAAAAATAAAACTCATAATAAACAAAATACACATCCATCAGTCATTTTTAAAGTCTCTTCAGCAAGTGTCCATAATTAGACAGGACCAAACAATTAAGTCTCTCATGCTAATATCTGTTAATAGACAGGTCCCAGTATTTGAGCACAGCAACAGAAATATATATCAAAAAGCATTTTAACAAATATTATGCATAAATATGACACAATTAAAAGTACAATAACAAATTACCGGGTTGGCCTCTTGAACCGTGCAGAATATTGTTAATTTGCTGTAAGCTTTTCCTCTGCAGGTGTGTGGTTTTTCTCTCTGCTGTCGTATTGGTTCTTACCCATAATGCAACAGGTGTGCACTTCACTATTTGTGAATAAGCCACATAAAGATTTATTTTCATTCCAGTTTTAAAAAATCACTATTGACCACCATATTGTTTATTGGTGTTTTTTTACACTCTGAAATTGTTTTTTAAAACTCCATATTGGTCGGGCTATATGTAAAAATGGTGTTACATGTCCCCTTAAGGTTATAAAGTGGAAGACATCAGATTACCTGAGCTGGAAGTAAAGGCGCTGACTACTTTTTGAGTCAGTGATGCTTGCACCACAGTTAAGCCTTCATTTTCACAGGGTTTGAAGATTATTTCACCAACAGTCACATCAGCTGATCAGCGCTGATGTGTTTTTGATTAACTAAAAAAAAAACATTTATCTAAATCTAAACATTTTATGGTCAAGGTTACACTATTAGTTTTTTTCTGTAATACCCACGGGCGGTGCGTAATGGAGGCTAGGGAAGGCTGATCCTCCCCAAATTTTATGCTGGAAAATTGTGGAAATCATGTACATTATGTGTGCATATTATTATACATGATTTCAGAATGAACGGGCTGCAGCGACAACCTCAATGTGCGAGGTTGTCTGCAGCTGCGGTAACAATGTAACGTTAGCGGGTTAACAAAATGTAGTGCACAGTACTCAAAACTTGGTGCACTCAAACTAATTCCAGTTGTTCCGTACCATGCTGAAGCACGGATGTCCCCCCTCCCCTGTCCCCCGCAGGCCTGCTCTCACATTACTCAAACCCAACTGTACTCAAGCACGGTTACCTCCGACACATTGCGCAAAAACCTATAGACAGTTTCCTCTCATAAAACATGCACAGGTGTGTGTTGGCGTGCTGTGTGCCGGTAAAACACAACACAGCCGATCAGTTAACACAACGCACTGATTAAAAAGTACAAGCTTGTTCTTCTGAGTCCTGCCTGTGTAGGATGCAGTACTACATACTGGTGTAAAAAAGACTCAGATTCAACTCTTTACTCCAGTAAAAGTAAGACTTAGTTTAATGACTTAGAAGTCACCAAATGACTTTAATGAATTTCGTTAGTTTATATAATGCAGATTAGTAAAATATTACTTTTATGAGTCACAGTCACAGACAATAAACTTAGCATTTCATAATTGTAGCAGCGGTGCAGCAGATGTAATGAAGTCCACGCAGCACGCTGGATGCTAACTAATATTAAGCCTATAGCCTTTTCATTATAATGTCAATGGACATAAATTGAGTTATTTTGCCTTAATAATGATAAAATAATACACAAAAAATGGTCGGATAGGGAACCCATACATGCATAATGTCTCTGCGTTGCATTTAGTGTTGCTTGAAATGACCAGGGCTCAGCTAGTGTTGCCTTTTTTTAAAATTGTCGATTTCCCGGGATTCCCTGGACAATTGGCTTATTTTCAGGAAAAATATGAATCCCTAGTGCGCATGCGTGACCAAGTGTACCATGCTGCGTATAAAAGTTGGTCAGGCAGCCTTCCCAAACGTCAGGCCCACCCGCCACCTATGGTTATACCGTATCTCTTTGGCTAATCTGTAGATCTGTGATGGTTTGTGTTTTGTTTTTACTGTTATCAGTACATGTACCTGATACCACCTTCCAGGGTATCTTCTGCATTTTTCTTTGTGTAAAATTGAGATTTTGTTAAATGTGGGTTTAATGGACATTTTGTTTTTCAACCATATGTTTTAAAAAAAACAATAATGCATCTTTTCTGCTTGGCTCCTCCGTCCTAGACAAAAACCAGGGTAAAACATACTTCGATATAGAGAAACTTGTCCAGCACAAGGTGTATGATATTCCCAAGAAAGATGTTTCCTCAGCAGCTGCTGCCACTGCAGCAGCACAAGCTGCAGCTAAACCGACTGCAGAGCCTTCACCCTCTGCTGCTGCACTGGAGGCTGTGTTAGCCTCTCCCGCTGCTGAAGCTGCACCGGCGGCTGAAGCTGTTGCCGAAGCCGCACCAGTAGTTGAAGCCGTTGCCGAAGCCGCACCAGTAGTTGAAGCCGTTGCCGAAGCCGCACCAGTAGTTGAAGCCGTTGCCGAAGCCGCACCAGTAGTTGAAGCCGTTGCCGAAGCCGCACCAGTAGTTGAAGCCGTTGCCGAAGCCGCACCAGTAGTTGAAGCCGTTGCCGAAGCCGCACCAGTAGTTGAAGCCGTTGCCGAAGCCGCACCAGTAGTTGAAGCAGTTGCCGAAGCCGCACCAGTAGTTGAAGCCGTTGCCGAAGCCGCACCAGTAGTTGAAGCCGTTGCCGAAGCCGCACCAGTAGTTGAAGCCGTTGCCGAAGCCGCACCAGTAGTTGAAGCCGTTGCCGAAGCCGCACCAGTAGTTGAAGCAGTTGCCGAAGCCGCACCAGTAGTTGAAGCCGTTGCCGAAGCCGCACCAGTAGTTGAGCCCGTCGTAGAAGCCGTTGCCGAAGCCGCACCAGTTGCTGAGCCCGTCGTAGAAGCCGTTGCCGAAGCCGCACCAGTTGCTGAGCCCATCGTAGAAGCCGTTGCCGAAGCTGTGGTGGAGGCTGTTGCAGAAGCTGCTGAACCTGTTATCGAGGCGGCTGCTGAAGTTGTCGCAGAAGCAGCACCAATGGTTGAGGCTGTGGCTGAAGTCATTGCAGAAGCTGCACCAGTAGAAGCTGCTGCTGCTGCCCCTGTGGAGGCTGAAGCTGCCCTTACTCCTGCTGCGGCTGCGACCGAAGTTTCTGCCCCCGTGGACAGCACCGAGGAGCTGGTGGACCCCGCTCCAGTCGTAGCTGAAGCTGCAGGAGAGGAGTTGCAGGCCGAGGCCCCGGCTGAACCAGCTTTACCAGTCGAACCGTCTGAGGGTACACACTACAACCCCCTCCCCCACTTACCCCCCACAATCCTTCTTTCCCTCTGTGGACCCTGCAGTCTACCAGCATTTTCATCACCATTGATATGAATTTACAGTAGTTGTTTGTGATGAATGTAACGATAAACTGTAACGATACCGGACATCACAAACACACCTTTTTTTTGTTCTTTGTTTCTAGCACAGCTTGTTCTTGATAGTGTCACCTGATGCTTTTTTAGCCAATAACCAGTTTGCTGTTTACCTGCCCCCCCCCCCCCAAAAAAAAAAAAAAAAAATCTGCCCAGCTGTGGCTGGGTCCTCTCTCCTGTCAATTTATTGTCTAACATGTTTTTGTTAGCTGCTTCAATCGTCTTACATGTGATGAATGCATGTGAGCACAGCATTGTGGCTTTGCTTTATTTCACTCCATATTTTTTTATTTAATTTCCCTTCTTTATAATGCATGCCTGCTAACTGCACTCATTTCTTTACTGTTTGTCTTTCATTTATTTCCATCTTCCTGCATTAAATCACTTCACGTCCTTCTTTTTCATTTCGATTTTTTAAATTAGTTTCTTTAATTTTGGTTTTAAAAGCTACATTTTCTTTTCCGAGGAACGTGATAGATAAATAACTCTCGGTGCTGCTCGTGTTTGTGGTTTTAATGAAATGTTGTGTTTGGTGGTTGTTAAACATTTAAAGATAATGTTAAAGGTACTTTTCCACCGCTGAAGGAGAACATCGTCTTGTTTTTTTTTTTGGGGGGGGGGGGTTTTAAGTTACGTCAAACTTTCCTCCTCTCTCCTTTTTACACACCTCACATTCAGTCGTGTGGTAAAATGTACTGAACCCCCACATGTCTGCTCTGATTGTTTTGGGTGATTTTTGTTCTATTTTTAAATTAATGGATAATGTGTAAATGTAAACTTCCCCTCTGTCTCTATGGTGAGGTTGCACCCTGGTTGCTGTGTATGGAGTCAAAGTTGAAGGTTTTAAATTGAGTTATCGTACGTAAAAGTGTTTTTAAAAGACTTGAATCAGACTGCTTTGTAACCTGTAGCATGAACCTATCACAGCAACTTTCTTTTTTTTAACCTGTAAACTGACTTTTTCACTCGTTCTTTCCTGTCTGACCCCTTGTAGCCGCCTTCTGTCTCTCAGGTGCTGTTTTGTGCATGAGGGTCACAGTTTTATAGATTTGTTTTCTACCCAAATGGACCGATGATATCCAAACGCATGATCCTGGTTTTATGAATTTGTTTAATTATTTGTGAAGAGATCTTAATTTTTTTCTCTCTCTGTGACTCTCAGTTCAAATTGACCCGATTCAGAAGCTTTTCCTGGACTCCATACGCGAGTACGCCACAAAGAGCGAGTAAGTTTCACAACCTGTATTGTCTTTTTAAAAATGTTATTTTAGGGCTGCCTTTTAAATTCAAATGTTTCGCATCATTAGTCACAGTCATGATTGATCATCAAACTATCGATTTGTCATCTATCAAAACTGAATTTTGTGAACAATTTAAATGTACTGAAAAGCAGATTTTTGAGGGGTTAAGGCACCACCACGAACCACATCATCACTGGTTCATGTCTGGCTTACACTTTTGTTACATGTCATTGAGGGCTGCCACTTTGGGCGAATCATCTGTCGATTATTTTCCCAATTAATCCATTAGTTTGGTCCATAAGAATGCTGATCGTGGTTTTCCAAAGCTGAAGATGACGTCAAATGTCTGATTTTGTCCGAAACCACAAAGATATCCAGTTTCCTGTCCAGAGGTCTAAAGAAACCAGAAAATATTTAACATTTAAGAAGCTGGAATCAGAGAATTTGGACTTTCTTTAAAAAAATTACTGAATTTTCTGCTTGTGAAGTGCATGAAGTTTGAAGGTAAATGAGCTGTGCTGTTTGTCATCCTGCTGCAGTGCTTCTGGGGGTCTGGTCGATGCAGGTTCAGAGTACCAGAAGGCCTTAGCAGAGGAGGTGGCAAAGCTCCAGAGACTCTACGGTGGTGGAGACCTCACATCTTTCCCAGAGTTCCAATTCCCAGGTAAGTGAAGTTAACGGTGGGTTTTAAAGAATATGCGACATTACGACCAGGAAAAGCAGCAAGTAAATGTTTGGTTCATTAACACATCTGTTATTTTTGTGATTTTCAGAACCCAAGTTTGATGAAGTTTCCCAGAAGTGAACCTCAGCACTTTGCAACTGAACTTTTCTACTGTCGCCTTTTTTTCCCTTGTACATCTGTGTGGCTCCATAGAGGAACAATAACAGTCTGCTTACTGTCAACAAACCTTTTTACCTCTGCTCTGTATGTTTCTGTAGCTACATGTCATGGGGGAGATGGAAGCTAATGATAACGCATTAGATGTAGACTTTTTTGGCTGACAGAGTGAATTTTAGAGAATGTTAAATACGCTTTGTATAGACAAAGAGCTGAATGTGGAGGAAAAACAATAAATTCCTGTTCATATTTGTCATATTTACGCACCTTTCTTTTATATTTGGTGTCATGTTAATATCTTATCTATTTTCTCTAACACAATCATATCACACCTGATATGTGTAATATACACTAATGAGCATGAAAATCCTACTATAGTAAAAGTACTGCAGTATTATAGTGATGTAGTATGCAGTATTACAGTAAAAGTACTGCAGTATTATAGTGATGTAGTATGCAGTATTACAGTAAAAGTACTGCAGTATTATGAGTGATGTGGTATGCAGTATTACAGTAAAAGTACTGCAGTATTATAGTGATGTAGTATGCAGTATTACAGTAAAAGTACTGTAGTATTATAGTGATGTAGTATGCAGTATTACAGTAAAAGTACTGCAGTACTACGAGTGATGTAGTATGCAGTATTACAGTAAAAGTACTGCAGTACTACGAGTGATGTAGTATGCAGTATTACAGTAAAAGTACTGCAGTACTACGAGTGATGTAGTAAAAACTAAGTTCTGATACACAAATGTGTTTTTGGACTTTTTTTCTAATCTTTGATTTATGCTGAAATATTGGATCATTTGAACATTTATTGAAATGAAAGCATGTGAGAAGTTTAGAGGGAAAAAAGTACCTAGAAACTATCTACAGTAAAGTACAAGTACCTCAAATTGTACATGAGTAAATTTACTTTCCATCACTGGTTGTATATATTTGTGCACATATACTGTTTGTAGTTCTTTGGTGCTTCAGATCGGAGCTGTTGATAGAGTTCGGCCAGCTCGGTTTCAACCGTTACTGTACTATAATTCAGAGGAATATATGGTCTTGCAGGGGGGTATTCCAGGTAGGAGGTTCAACAAACTCTGAGTCTAACCCTGAACTCTGAGTTGACTTACTCTGAGATGGGGAAACTCTGAGTATCCGGTTCCAGAACAGCTGATCTGAATTAGTTCAATCAACTCTGAGTATGTTAACCTTGAGTTTGGCGCGTGCGCGACCACAATACAAAGCCATCATCAATGGAGCCCCGATACCTTGATTCACCATGGCAACTACTGAGAAAGAAAACTAACTGGAGCTCCCCCTGCAGGCCTGTGGCGTATATGATCAAAGATTTCACAAAAAGTAACACCGCTGCAGACGCTAAGGAGAGAGAAGCAGCTGCTGCCCGAGTCAATGCTTCAGTTTTAATGCACCACTCCACTGACTCACCTCACTTAAAATTGTAGCATACAGGTGAAAAAGTGGTGTAATGTATTTGTAAGCAGCTAAAAATGAAATTAAAAAACCGTAATTCAGAAAAGTAAGGCACATTTTGCTGGGCTATGATTGTACCTCGCTTTGATTTTATTCATAGTTGACGTAGGCAATTAAAGTAAATATTAATTCAGTGGCTACTTCAACATGTAGTAATTTAAACCCCCAACAGAAAGCTGTTTAACACACTGTCCTCTCATCTAATATCCTGCTTAGTAGATTAACATTTTAAACTATTTTAACACTTTTATTTAACAGTTTTACTTATTATACATATTGGAGTCATTGATTATAAGACTAACATGTGACGATGTGTACATGAATATTAAATAAAATACTTCCTAAAATTAAGATTAACAAGAAGGCAGATATGGCCGGACAATGATAAGAAATGATTGAGTGTAATGAACAGTGATACCGTTTTAACAGATATTCATCTCGGAATAAAAGCACATCCAATTGAGCCCTGATCTCCCGACATAAGGCATAGCTAATTAATTCTGCCTCGATATCTATCGGATTGCGAAGAATCGGACAACCCATGTGTGGCAGCTTGCTTCAGGTAGGAGGACACGGGTAGAAACTCAGTTTCTTAAAGAAAACCTGCCAGCGAGCAGGTTATGTTCACAGAGTCAGTTACCATGGTGACTGACTCAGAGTTTCAGTTACCATGGTGACTGACTCAGAGTTTCAGTTACCATGGTGACTGACTCAGAGTTTCAGTTACCATGGTGACTGACTCAGAGTTTCAGTTACCATGGTGACTGACTCAGAGTTTCAGTTACCTCTCTTTCTGGAACGGATAACACGGAGTTACTTACTCTGAGTTTTTCACGTAAACCCCCCAGGTCTGCATTCATAGCATTATGTCTAAATCTCTCTGTCTCTCTCTCTGTCTCTCTCTCTCTCTATCTCTCTCTCTCTCTCTCTCTCTCTCTCTCTCTCTCTCTCTCTCTCTCTCTCTCTCTCTCTCTCTCTCTCTCTCTCTCTCTCTCTCTCTCTCTCTCTCTGTGACATACAGTGTTTTCCAGTAAACGGAGGCTTAAGTCATCATATAAGGTACAGAAACACACTTTTAGCCATAAAAACAAGGTTAATATCTCTATTTTTACGGGACTGATAAAATGTGCACCTACCACAGAGACGGCATTCACAGACTGTTACCTGAGTTCAGTGCGCACCAGCAGAGGGCGCTGCACTCATATTACTCTCATAGTCTCTGTGGTAATAGCCATTATTCTTATGCACAGAAAATAAATAATAAAATAATAAAATACATAGCACAATAGGAAACAGAAAAATGACCAATAATAAATTAAAATCAGTGCAAATATATATTAAAAACAGGACAGTTAGAAATGGCAAGTGAATCATTAACTCCGTTACAGTTGCACCAGTAGTTATTCATTTATAAACCTATATGTTTATACTCCAAAACTTTTCAATTTACTTTTAATTGAAACTCAATAAAACACACATATTCCACCTGAAACAGTGTGTCAGGTTAATGGTCCGGTAATGATTTAACTGAACTGGACCGCTATCAGGCGCATGGGAAGATATTTTTGGGCAGGGGT
This sequence comes from Scomber scombrus, assembly GCF_963691925.1. NCBI lineage: Eukaryota > Metazoa > Chordata > Actinopteri > Scombriformes > Scombridae > Scomber > Scomber scombrus. Next base: position 29,401,286 of record NC_084982.1, read on the forward strand.
GCTGATCAACGGGGGTCCGGATTTCTCCCTCATCAAAAACAATTTGATATTTTGATAGCTGAATTCGCCATTGTAACCCTTTTTATGAGCGAGAGAATTTTTCCAAACACCATGATGGTACTGGCTCCATCACCAACTTTTCACTGTCCGTTGAAGCCTAACTTGTAAATCACTCGCAATTACTCACACATCTCTGAGACACCAATAAACTGCGCACTTGCCAGAACCCCAGAGGCGCAACAACGGCCAATTAGCCTATAAAACTAATCCAGGGAAACGATAACAGTGAAAATTATGATGTCAGTGATAACAGGGGAACACTGCTCTTTAGTCTCTAAAACGCCACCAGAGATGTTGTTCAGCTTGAAATGCCAGTCTGATCAACTCCTGAGTAGCATAGAGCCGTATAGGCTACGGGCCCCCAGCAGTCAGCAAGTGCGTTATTCTCAAAAACTGGCCTTTGGCTTAATTTAAGATGCAGTTACATATTTTAGCCTGAAGGTGCCAGTAGAGGGTCAGCTCTGATGCAGACCTGTGACAGCGATAAAGTGAGTGATAAAAGCAGACGTGACCCTGCCGATTAGACTTGTAGTTTTATAGCCTAAGAGTGCAATAAATGAAGAAAAGTTTACATGAACATGATGCTTAAATAACAACTTGATCATTTGTTTTTGTACCACATCCATTCACAAACAAATAATTAAATACCAAATCATTTTCATGTTTGATTTTCTATTGAATATCAAATGAACGAATGGTAGGCCTATTGACCATGAATCGTATAGACATCAAATTCACATTGTTAATGTTCACTATATTTAAGTTTTTGTTTATTATTATTGATAATGTATTGTACAAATACACTTGCCTAACCTACATGAACAATTCATTGTGGATGCTGCATTTGTATTTTTTTTTCATTATTATTATTAGTATTACATAAACAGCCAGTTGGTCTAGTACACCATCATAAACAAGCAAGCTAGGCTACAAGGTAGGATTTGAAGGAAAATAAAATATGGTTTCAAAAATCTTGTTTGAAATGCTGCTGTGATTTTATTAAGATACAGTAACTTTTGGCAAGAAGCCCCTTGTAGTCAATACATATCAGTTGGTCTGATAAAGAGATTGAAGTGATGAGAACCACAATGTCTTTACAAAATTAGAGAAAATATGCAAACTTCCCACCTCTGCCTATGATCATAATAAGATCCAAACTCTTTCTGCATTTTACTGGTGAATAGGACACAGTGTATAAGATACACCCTACTTTAAATGAAAAGGGAAAATCACGTTAAAGGTGCGTCTTATACACTGTTTTTTATGGTATAATACTTCAGAATACATTTAGGCCTACTAGTTCTTTTTTTTGTTGTACTGCATGTGGCCCATGTTGACATGATCATCTATAAATACTCGACGATTAAAAGCGTGTGATAATAATGCCCCAATATACGCCCCCCACCCCCACCTCCACCTCCCTCCTCCTCCGCACACACCTGTCTTCCTTTGTCAACGTGAACGCGCAGAGCGGACACAAACGGAGGCGCGTTGCAGCAGCAGTGCACAGCTGCAGCCCTCACACACCTCCTCCCCTGCCCCACCAGCCAGGTAACACATAAATGAATCAAGTCGAGTGTGTTGTTTGCCCCTTAAGCCTCAGTTGCCAAGCTATAGCGACGCTAGCCCAAATCAATAATAGATATGACGAGATGACCACAACACAACTAATGTCGGTAGAGTTTGCCATTGGTACAGCATGTGAATCTATCAGAATACTTAAGCTGAATATTTAGTATTGTGTAGGTTTACATTAGGCTAGATCATTAACACTTGCAGTAATTTATTTAGCCTTCTGCCTTGTTGTAATGTCACCAAGTCATATTCAAACTTTTGGTCTCTTTTTATTTAGTAATTGCAGCATAATGCCTAGAAAGGAGAGGGTAAGAAAGGAAAAATAAAGGGAGCTACAGCAGGGGGCCCAGGGAAGCAGCTCTCTGCTCTCCTGGATAAAAGCTTCCACCAGCAGCAAGGAGGAAGAGGAAGATGAAGATGAAAGGTCAGAGTCAAGACCAGAGTCATGTTAACTGTTTAGGGCCTTTTAAAGCTCAGATTTTAAAGTTGAACTGTTCCTCTAATTCTATTGAAATATCTTAAAAGCTGTCCACATTTTATTTTAACTACACAAAGTGGTTTGGTACTAAATCAGGTATGAAGCTATATTAGCTAATTATATTATTTTGTACCAACCATGCGTTATTTCTATGTTACAAAACTTACAGTAATCTTGTATTTACCTTAATAGGTTATTAATGAAACTTACAAAATAGGCTATTATTAAAACTATTATTATTCTACTCTAGGCAGCTACAGCAGGGAAGCAGCTCTACTAGCATGGAAGATGAGGGAGATAAATCTCACACTGCTATAATAAGGCAGCAGGCAGTTCCACATGCCGCACAAAGTGCCCTTATTTTTCACTGAGCACCTGCCCCCCAAAATGTCTGTGCACGCCACTGTGTGTGTGTGTGTGTGTGTGTGTGTGTGTGTGTGTGTGTGTGTGTGTGTGTGTGTGTGTTTGTGTTTGTGTGTGTGAGAGAGAGAGAGATATTTAGATATGCAAGACTCTATTTGTATCTGCACATACACACATTTACATACACTCAGGATTTTCAATGAAAAACTACGAACACTGTTGTTAAGCCAGGGAGTGGTATAAGAGAAAGGTAAACACTGATTGATGACTGACTACTGATGGTAATTTTACCGTTTTTAAACAGTTATTGTGGTAAACACACACAAAGGAACTTCTGTAGGAATCATTTCTATGTTGTGAGCCAATGATAATGACATTTATGAACCGGTTACTGGAGAAATAAACGCTTTATTTAGACAGAGCAGGTCCGAACTTTCTGTTATTACGGCTCTGCTTCAGGTGACGTTAGTGCGCCATCTGCTGGACCTTCAGGATCATGACATACAGTCGCAGTAAGTTTCTGTTATTATTTCAGAGCTAATATTGCTTTTAGTTTGACCACATTTTTTCAATAATACAATGTATTTTTGTTGGTTTTATATCATTTTAAATGACATTTGCACCATTTCTTACCAAAAATAAGACTGAATGCTCCTGAAAATGTCAAATGGTGTAACCACAAAAGAATGATAAATATTACATATTTTATCACCTACAGCCTCTCTCTAGGCTATATATGTACTTCTTTGGCCTTTGGTGTGGGCCAGGTTAAGCTAACCTGGCGTGTCCAGCCAGGATCTGGTTACCTGGAAGCCTTACAACTTTCTCTCAATGATGACTTCCTAACCTCCTTTTAGGGATATGGATATGGCAAAAGCTCCCTACACAGGCTTGTTGCGACATCCCAAACTGGTGCATCTGTTGACCTTTGTCTTACTTGTTGTTGTCTTCTTTTGACCATGACACACATAGTCAATCTGCCACTACATATTTAAGTGGACTTATACTAATAATGACTTCATTTAAAACATGTAAATGTTTCCTGATCTCCATGGTTACCAGAGAAAATGTAATATGTAGAACAATTGTATTCCATTACCTTTATTTAATATAAAGTTATAATGTAAGATCATGCCAAACTAGTTGATATGGTGTTTTATTGACAATTTACTGTTTTTAAGCAAGTTGAATTATTTGGTACAAAGTTTTTATGGTTACACCACTTAGACATTTTTGCCATAATCCTCTAATATATTCTCTCTAAATGGATTAAAAGCAGAAATTTGATGCTGGGTCCACAAAAAAAGAATGTGTGCAAGTTATTCATACGTTTATTTTCACATTTTAACCCTTTAAATTTAAACTAAACCACATGGACACAAACAAAGAATGTGTCTCTAAATGTATGTATAAAATACGGGAAATGGGATTGTAGAAGCTAAGCCAATGCTTTAAGCCACTGAGGCATTTCAACAGGAAACTTCTTGACACGCTTTGATTTTGCATAACGGATGAATGAGAGTCCAGTTGCTTTTTTAGTATAGATGCAAACAATTCCATTTATTTGACATCTTATGCTTTAAGTCATACATTATCTCATATACATATCCGCATGAAGCATACCGTGCGCAGCGCAGCACAGCGCAGAGAAGCAGTCAAAAACTGTTTTCCCTCTTCCGATTGGAAAACACCTGACGAGCCCCCAAAAGGTTACACATTATATAGGCTGACCCACCAATCATAATCAGACCATGACACACAAGACAATTAACATCAAATCTGCTCTTACACTCCGGCCCCTAATTGTCATGGCCGGCAGACATGGCAATTCAATACAGACAATAATAATAAGAGCACGATATGAGTATATGAAAATGCAAATTTACACTTCTTGTACCAGGCAAAGTTTGGTCACAGGTCTCTCAATAACACTGTTTTTAGTCTGTAGCTTCACAGAACGCACCATGCCCTTTGCATCAGGAAAAATCTCCAACACTTTCCCAAGAAGCCAGGAACCACGAGGGGCTGAGGGATCCATAATGGCAACAACGTCTCCAACAGCCAGACTCTGTTTCCTCTGATTCCACTTCTGTCTTTCTTGCAATAGGGGCAGATATTCCCGGATCCAACGCTTCCAAAACAAATCTGAAATGTACTGAGCTTGTCTCCAGCGCCGCTTCACATACATGTCAGACGATTTGAAAAGTCCTGGTGGTAAGGCTGGTTTTCCCGTCAGAAGAAGAAGATGGTTGGGAGTGAGCGGTTCCAAGTCATTTGGGTCGTCAGACAGCTGTGTGATAGGACGATCATTCAGAATAGCTTCAACCTCACACATGACTGTGTGAAGCCCGTCATCATCAAGTGTCTGCTGGTGTAAAACTGAGTTGAGAACACGCCTGACTATGCGTATCATACGTTCCTAAACTCTGCCATGATGAGACCCGGCTGGAGGATTGAAGCTCCATTTAACTCCTGCTGAAATTAAAGCTCCTTGAATGCGCTCATGATTCAGCTCACCAACAGCCTCACGTAGTTCTCTCTCTGCTCCAATAAAATGACTTGACCTCTCCTGCTGATAAAGCGTCGTATTGCATTAATTCAAGCGTCTGTTTCCAACGAGTTTGCCACTTCTAGATGAACTGCTCGGCTGGCCATACAGGTGAATAACACTCCATACCTCTCGCAAGTTGCTCTCCCTCTTTTTATCCCCACAGGTCCAAAATAATCAACTCCGATGTTTGTGAACGGAGGCAGATCTGGAACAATTCTCTCCTTAGGAAGATCCGCCATCTTCTGTTCCATGGCCCTGCCATTAAGGCGTCTGCAATAACTGCACTGGGATATGATCTTCCTCACAGCCGCATTGGCATTAGTTATCCAGTATTTCCTCCTGAGTGTAGATAGTGTATGGTTCCGCCCACTGTGTCCCAGTAGTTGGTGCACGTTCCTGAGAAGAAGCTTGGAGATATGCTGCTCCTTAGAAAGGATGAGGGGATGTTTTTCCTCTGACGGCATCGCTCCTTTGCTAAATCTCCCTCCAACTCTTAAGAGTCCATTTTCCAAAATGGGATCCAGCTTGTAAATGGAACTTTGTTTGCTTACTGTGTGCTTCTCAGACAACAGTGAGGAAATTTCAAGTGCAAACCTTTGCTGCTGACAGTAGCAAATGACAGCTAGCTCAGCCTCGTCCAAATCCTTTGGTGTAAGGACACTGCTCTGCTGTTTAACAGTAGCCCTTTTTCCTCCCACTTGACCAGTCTGCGGTCCAGAGGCCTTTCGCTGACGACTGAGCTCCAACAGATGACCTTTCAACCTTAGGAACCAAGCCACTGCCACTTTAAGTCTTCTCCAACATGAAAAGTAACTTATGAGATGATCAGTAGCATTCAGTGCATCATGAACAGTGACATTCATATAGGCCTCCTTCCTGACCTCTGGATCATCAGAATCCATCCTGACATCATGATTACTTACTGGCCAATCTGCCTCAAACTGGGTCCCTGCAGTCAGCTATGATTTTTTAGAAACTCTGACACTTTCATCCCCCGTGATGCAACATCGGCCGGATTGTCTTTGCTGCCAATATGTTTCCATTGAGCAGGGCTTGAGATTTCTCGTATGGCTGAGATCCTATTTGCCACAAACGTGTGAAATCGCCGATCTTCATTATTGATGTATTTCAACACTGACGTGCTGTCCGTCCAAAACACAGACTCATCCAGCTGGATTTGAAGCTCGGCCTTTAGCATGGCATCCACTCTGGCAGCTAGGACGGCAGCAGTCAATTCCAATCTTGGGATTGTTACAGCCTTTAAAGGTGTGACTCTGGCTTTGCCCAGAAGGAACGTAACATGATCCTCACCTCTGGAGTTCTTCAGCCTGATGTAACTTACAGTGCCATAGCCATCTTTGCTGGCATCTGCAAAGTGATGCAGTTGGCTACATATGGGGTCACCAAAGTTTTCCGGCTTTAAACAGCGTTCAGCTTTGAATGATGACAACAGCGTGACCTCCTGTAACCACGCTTCCCATTGCTGCAAGATGTCTGGTGGTATTGCATCATCCCATCCACAGTTTCTTCTACAGAGCTCCTGTTGTAGCATCTTAGCAGACAGAGTGACTGGCGACAGAAATCCCAGAGGATAACATACAGAGCTGGTTGTAGACAACATCCCCCGTCGGGTTAGAGACTGCTGTTTGAATTCCATCTTGAACTTAAATGAGTCTGACTCTACGCACCAGAGCAGACCCAGAGCTCTCTCAATGAGAAGTTTGTCTCTATCCAGATCAAGCTCTTTTAGATCCTTTGCCCTCTGATCTTCAGCAATGGTCTGCAGCACTGAACGACTGTTACTCACCCACTTCTCCAAGACAAATCCACCTCTCTTACACAGAGCACTAAGCTCTTTGACTCGTTGCTTTGCTGCCTTCTCAGAGCTCAAACTCAGCAAACAGTCATCCACATAAAAGTTTTGTTTAACAGCTTGAACAGTTTCTGCAGAAAAATCAGAGCTATTATCATCAGCAGTTTTCCTTAGCGCATAGCTAGCGCACCTGGGTGAGGACACGGCCCCAAACATGTGCACTGTCATCCTGTAGACTGCTAGTTCTTTGCTGAGGTCTCCCTCCGGCCACCAGAGAAAGCGCAGAAAGTCTCTGTCTTCTTCTGCCACCTTCACCTGATAAAACATTGCCTGGATGTCACCCATACATGCCACAGGTTCCTGTCTGAAACGAGTGAGGACTCCAAGCAGTGAACTGGTAAGATTTGGCCCTTGCAACAGTTCGCTGTTCAATGACGTGCCTTGATATGTGGCTCCACCATCCAACACCACTCGAAGAGAACCCTTTTTGGGATGATAGACACCGTGGTGGGGTATGTACCACACCTTTCCTGGTCTGCCTTGCGTCTGTTCCAGAGGCACCTTTTCTGCATAGCCCTTTTCAATGACATCATTTAGACAACTTGAATATTCTTTGTGAAATTCTGGGTTGCTCATAAACCTTTTCCTGAGTCCAAGTATCCTTTGCTTTGCTACTTTAAAGCTGTTTGGCAGGTGAGCATCCAGTCTCTTGAAGGGCAACCTAAGGCAGTATCTCTCTTCCTGTAGAGTTGTAGAGGATTCCATAATTTCCATAAACTTTATGTCTTCTCTAGACATCTCTTTGTCCTCTGAAGGCCGTTCATTAAAATGATGCTTATACTGATTGTTCAGCATGATTTCCAAATTAGACACTGAAATACGATTCACCACAACAGAAGAAGGCTTCATTTCATTACTGCATTTTCCATTTAAAGGCCCATTTATAACCCAGCCCAACACTGTTCTTATAGCGTATGGACCGTGTCCACAACTGTTCACCACTTCCCATGGTTCCAATAACCTGGGAGCATTGGTTCCTATCAGTAGGTCCACATTGGCCTTTATGGAAAAGATGTGAACCTTGGACAAATAAGGCCACCTTTCCAAATCAGCAGCAGTCACCATGTTGTCTGGAGTGACTGGCATCTCCTTCTGTGTGAGAACTTCAGGCAAAGGGAAAAAACTTTTTCCTGCAAGATCTGCAACCTCCATTCCAGACACAGCAAAAGTGGGAACAACCTTTTCCTGTCCCATCGTTTTCAAAAGAAAATTTGTTATTTTTCCTGTGATGTTCAATCGCTGCATAAGATGCTCAGTGCAAAATGTGGCTGTACTCCCAGGGTCTAAGAATGCGTATGTGAGAATAATTTCATTTCCTTTTGTAGATTTGACCTGCACTGGGACAATGGAGAGAATGCAACGGTCATTACCGGCCCCTGTGCGTCCACATAACTGGGAAGAAGTTGATGGATTTTCCTCAGGTGGCTCCGATGTGCGTTGCGACTCAACATTGGTCTTTGGAATATGGAGTGCAGTGGGATGTTGTTGTTCACAAACCTCACAGACCAAGCGTTTCTTACAGTCACGGCTTATGTGTCCAACCTTTAAACAACCAAAGCATATTCCTTTTTCCTTTAGGAACCGGATCTTTTCTCTATGCTTTTTACGTTGGAACTGTTGGCATTTCTCCAAGAGGTGAGCACGTGTACAGCAAGAACAATACAATATGTCCTGTCTCTTTGCATTGCTTGTGTGAGAATTTTCTTCAGATGAGTTGACAGGCATTACTGTAGTGGCAAAACTACTTCCTTTCCCTCTGAAGGATTTTGTTTGCATTTTGAATTTGTTGCAGGGTTTTGAAGCAGTTACATTCTGTGGTACAGGTGGTTCAAGATTTCCAAAAATTGGATCAGAAAGGATCCTCACTTGTTTCTCCAAAAATGCAACAACATCAACAAAATGTGCCCTTTGATTGTATTTTTCCATTATATCGTGAGCAACAGCTCTCCACCTTTCACGATATTTATATGGCAATTTACAGACCACTGTTTTCATATTGCTTGGCATGTCCATTTCCTGCATATGAGGAAGCTCTTCCATCACATTACAGCATCCACGTAGAAACAAACCATAGGCTTGCAACGATTTAACATCCTCTGATTTTATTGCTGGCCAGGTTAAAGCTTTTTCAATATATGCATTAGCAATCTTATACTCATTACCAAAATGTTCCTGAAGCAGAGCTTTAGCCACAATGAATCCACGTTCAGGATCCATATGTTGACAACTTTGCACTAGTTCCCTAGGTTGCCCTCTGGTGAACTGTTCCAGGTAATACAAGCAGTCAGCCTTACTTGCTTTGTCCTCCACACCTTGTTCAAATGATTTTATGAAAGCTTTGTATTGAAATGGATCTCCCTCAAAGACAGGTATGTCACGTGGTGGCAGAGAGAGCAGGCGTTGTTGGTTCACCAAAGAGGCTGTGATTTCATTTTGTTTGCACATAATACTCACAATATCACCAAGTGGAGTCTGATCATTTTGTCCATGATTCAAGTGTTGTCCGTTTTGTGTCACCCAAGCAGCTGTTTGATCATGCCGCAACCTTTGTGATGTTTCCACAGATGACATTTTTTTATTGTGTTTTGTTTGCATATCTATTGAGTGCCTTTGATTTTGTTGCATTGACCAATCCACTTGCTTTTGTGTTTCACAGGCTGCAGGCTCATACTCCTTGGCCAATGGGTTGAGTGTTTGTGGTGCCAGTTTCCTTTTTTCCCTTTCAAAATAAGAGTTCATACCATCTGTTGCCTGAGAGAGCCTTTGTCCATCCATAGCTTGTAAAGCTGCCAACATAGCATCAGATGCAGCAAGCTCTGTCTCAAATTCGAGCTGTTCCTTTTTTTTTTTTTGCTCTTGTTCCTCCAGTGCATGTCGTTCCTTTATGGCTGCCATTCGAGCCATGATTGCAGCCTTTTGTGCTGTTGCTTTTATTTTTACAGAGGAAGCAGTGCTTGACCTGTGGCTTGTGAAACTTTTGTCTGAATTTTTACCCACATTAGAAACACTGTCATTTGGATTTATACCATCATGTTCAACACCTTTATCACCATTATTCTCAATTTCAGACACTTGATTTTCATTTGATTTCACCCACATTTCAACTTCATCAATAAATTCATCATTGAACATCATTTTAGCCTTGAACCATGTTTCATGCCTTTCCTGTTCCTCCTGTGGCAACAAAATCATCACAGAATCATGCATACATCTTATTTCATCACACAGTTCAATAAACCCATGTAGAGAACCTTTTACCTCAGACATTTTAATTCTTTGCATAGACTCTTGTATTGATTTCCTTAAAGCACCTGCTTTGTTTAGTTTAACCTTTCGAACAGTTTGTAGTCGGTCGATCTTGTCTGCGAGTCCTTTAACGGAAAGTTTGACCACTCGTTGGCTTTTCCGTGTGTCGCTACCGCCGGCGGCCACAGAGTCCGGTTTGCCGGCAGCAACTGGCGCATGGACACCCGACGATGTGTCCACATTAGTCCCCAAGTCCTCCATTTAAAGTCCGACAGTCCACAACATGTCGATCAAACCCAGTCAAATGTTTTTTCACTTCAGCAACCAATGCATTGGGATTACGCCCATACGTGTGCACACTTTTAGATTAGATGGCCATCTCTTATCAATGGTAACGCTACCTTACCTATGGCTGAAGACTGTGGCCGTGAGAAGTTCTTCGGCGTTATCACCAGCGTCTCCTCGCCCGATCCTCCTCGAGTTGGGTCTCCTCACCGGCGTTTCCAGTCGGCAGGTGAGCAGCTGACGCTCAGCTGATGCAACGATCGTCCCCCAAGGCCTATACCATGGCTCTCTGTTCCTCGTGTCCACCACCAAACGCAACAAAGGACCAATTTCCAACCTTTTCTTCGCGTTTAACACCAACACGGGAACAAAAGTCCAACTTGCCGCTCCAGCAACTGTTGTCGATCTTTCAGACAGTTTTTGACTTTAACTATAGAAGCTAAGCCAATGCTTTAAGCCACTGAGGCATTTCAACAGGAAACTTCTTGACACGCTTTGATTTTGCATAACGGATGAATGAGAGTCCAGTTGCTTTTTTAGTATAGATGCAAACAATTCCATTTATTTGACATCTTATGCTTTAAGTCATACATTATCTCATATACATATCCGCATGAAGCATACCGTGCGCAGCGCAGCACAGCGCAGAGAAGCAGTCAAAAACTGTTTTCCCTCTTCCGATTGGAAAACACCTGACGAGCCCCCATAAGGTTACACATTATATAGGCTGACCCGCCAATCATAATCAGACCATGACAAGACAAGACAAGACAATTAACATCAAATTTGCTCTTACAGGGATTCAAATCGACATTTTTATGGCGGAGGACCCCGAGACCCATTGTTTTGTGTGTGTCCCTCCCCACTTCTCAAACCAAAGTTACACCCTCGTGTATAGGTATTACACGTGTTCACACATCTTTGTGTTTAACTTCCAGACACAGTTCATGTGTAATATCATTAACACAGTGCATGTGCCGAAATAAACACAACACACACCCACTGATGTGAAATAATTTAACACAGTTTAAGTCCATTTCAACACAAACTTTCTAAGAATGTGTTAGTTGGATGTAAAAATCGAATTTGCAGCAAAATAGCTTCGTCTGATAGCTGGAATGAGCATGTAGCCGGCATGCTGGTGTGTTCCTGTTTAAGAGCAACTAGCCCTGACAGCGCTGCCAGCTGTACTTGCCTTCTGCCAATAATTAAATGATTAATTTTGTGTATAGTTGCTAAATTAGTTTTTTTTACTTGTTACACACTTCCCTCCTCTGGTTTTGATGTGCATCTTTTGAGTCTCTCAATGTCCTGTGCTCTTCCCTCAGATGGATGTTGTCCAGCCTAATTGGGGGTAAAAACAATAAAAGAGGGTGCATGAATCTTGGCTCACTCTCTCTCCTCCCAGCCTCAACACCAGCAGTCTGTATTTGTGACCAACTTGAATTAGATGTTTTCTTTTGTTGGTTATTTGTATTTTGATGGATCCTGAGGTCTGTACCACGAAGCTAGTTCGACTTAGTCTGTCTGCCTTTGAGTTTGCTGCTTCACTGAGTCTAATATTGGCTGTCCTGGATCACCGGTATCATGAATCTGGTTATCAGCCAGCTCTGTTCATTCTGGGTTTACCAGCTATGAGTGCATTCATGTGAAAGAGGCAGAGCTGTTAATTATGAGAGACATCACCAGAACCCTGAATGAAGTACTTCATATGATATGACATGGAGCGGTGATACATGCTGGAAGTTTTGATAATATGAACAGCACAGCCATATTATTACATGTTATACATGTCTTTAGTATGCATATGTAGAGTATTTTTGTTTTTATGCTGGATTATAAACAAAGTGTTCTAAAGATGTGATGCACATAAAAAGATACCACAGCAGAGAGGAGAGCTAATGCCTGATGAGCAGTGGCGTGCACAGACATTTTAGGGGGCAGGTGCTCAGTGAAAAATAAGGGCACTTTGTGCGGCATGTGGAACTGCTGGCTGCCTTATTATAGCAGTGTGAGACACAAAAAAACATTACAGGCACATGTTGAATGTAATTGCATATTTATTTATGTCAATATGTTAATATCAATTGGACTATAGCACTGATCAGTCAATCACTGTCGTCTTATTTCTTGGAATATACACACATGGAGAGGTTTTTATCAAGCTAGGCAGCTACAATGATAGATCAGTGTACTGGTTGCAAAATAAGAAACATGTTTTTTTCCCGTCAGAACAAAAGAAGTGTACAAAGTGTCATTTTGAAGTGAGGAGTGAAGAGTGAGCATTACCATTCTCTAAAGCAGCATTCTCCTCGGTGGTCATCACGTAATGTCTATTATTGATTTGGGCTAGCGTCGCTATAGCTTGGCAACTGAGGCTTAAGGGGCAAACAATACTCTCGACTTGATTCATTTATGTGTTACCTGGCTGGTGGGGCAGGGGAGGAGGTGTGTGAGGGCTGCAGCTGTGCACTGCTGCTGCAACGCGCCTCCGTTTGTGTCCGCTCTGCGCGTTCACGTTGACAAAGGAAGACAGGTGTGTGCGGAGGAGGAAGGGTGGGGGCTCATATTGGGGCATTATTATCACACGCTTTTAATCGTCGAGCATTTATTATCATGTCAACATGGGCCACATGCAGTACACTGTTAAAAAAAAAAAAAAAAACTTTCAAAAGGGCACTTGCTTGGTCCAGAGGGCAAAGGGCAGGTGCTTTAGCAACACTTAGTGTCTATCTGTGCACGCCACTGCTGATGAGGTCTATCTGATTGAAATGTTGCATTTAAGTATAATATTATATTATTAATCTGTGTGTGTGCAGCTAGTCTCTCTGTGTAGAGGTTTGGTTTGCATGAGGGCGGGTTTGAACTCACTCACACACACACACACACACACACACACACACACACACACACACACACACACACACACACACACACACACACACACCTGTATAACATTCCTGTGTGATGCTCATCATCACTAAATCATCTTCTGCAGTCAGAACTGGATCCACCGGCTAAGAGGCCCTGCAGCAAAAAGTTAGGGTTAGGTTAAATTTGCATATAAGAGGTAGTCATCTGATTGGTTACTACTTTGAAGAAGAATGTCCCTCAGGAAGATTGTTTAAATGTCACATTGCATGCAAATAGATGTTACGTCATAGGATCATATGATATTTGATTCAGATGTCAAATGAAGAAGAAATCTTAATAAAATAGTTGGTACACCTGCTGGCGGCTTTTTGATGTGACTGGGTTGTAATGTATCTAAGTGTTTTCTTAATTTGTTGGGTCTCATACTGTCAGCTGTGAGTTTTCAGACATAAAATGTACTCTGGTCTCTCCTCACCTTCCACCTGATTCACTGTGAAGACAATAGCAAGATAGGCTCTGTTATATTTTATTGACTTGTGTTTTGGTTGATGACTTTCAACAATCTTGTGTGTCTCAGATGCATGGCCTGTTTTTCTTTTCGCCCCTGTCAAACATCTCTCCATCCCTCTCATTTATTCAGGTTTATTGTTCTGACGTGAAAAACATTAGTTTGTTCCGCAATACGTTTCCTCCCAGTAATGTGGCATCCCCTGTCATGTCTCTGATGAATGTTTTATATCTTTTATTACTGCTCAAAGTGTTATTCAGTATTATTTCATGGAAATTAAAGTCCTGCAGTGCTATATACTGTATATTTCATATTCTTGAACTCATTTTGTGTTAAATATTAACATATTTTTGCAGGGGTTAAAGTAAGGTTTTAAAGTATTAAGCCAAGGACAACAAGTAATGTGTTAGATGGAGCATTATTTCCACTGGGAACGGGGAGGACATGCCCCCCCCCACACACACACACACAAACACTTTTCAAACCACGCTTGCCCCCCCCCCCCCCCCCCCCAATGTATTTATTATCATTTTTCTAACCGCACGCCATCATCTCTACAGATGATCACTGCCTTTCCATCTATTCCTGCATGGTCTAAAGTGGTCTACATATGGAAAAAAAACTGTGAAACCAGCCTTTATTGCATTTTCACAAATAGAATAAAGCTTTCACAATTCTGAAAATGTGTTTTAAAGAGAATTTGGCCTCTTTGAGGTAATCCGGTCCAGATTTGACCAGTCTATGTAGGTGCTACTATACTTTCTGGCAGAGTATATCATTATGACCAACTTCATTATTTCCTGGATTTTGTATCACTATAGTCTCTAAATGTATGTATAAAATACGGGAAATGGGATTCAAATCGACATTTTTATGGCGGAGGACCCCCCCAGACCCATTGTTTTGTGTGTGTCCCTCCCCACTTCTCAAACCAAAGTTACACCCTCGTGTATAGGTATTACACGTGTTCACACATCTTTGTGTTTAACTTCCAGACACAGTTCATGTGTAATATCATTAACACAGTGCATGTGCCGAAATAAACACAACACACACCCACTGATGTGAAATAATTTAACACAGTTTAAGTCCATTTCAACACAAACTTTCTAAGAATGTGTTAGTTGGATGTAAAAATCGAATTTGCAGCAAAATAGCTTCGTCTGATAGCTGGAATGAGCATGTAGCCGGCATGCTGGTGTGTTCCTGTTTAAGAGCAACTAGCCCTGACAGCGCTGCCAGCTGTACTTGCCTTCTGCCAATAATTAAATGATTAATTTTGTGTATAGTTGCTAAATTAGTTTTTTTTACTTGTTACACACTTCCCTCCTCTGGTTTTGATGTGCATCTTTTGAGTCTCTCAATGTCCTGTGCTCTTCCCTCAGATGGATGTTGTCCAGCCTAATTGGGGGTAAAAACAATAAAAGAGGGTGCATGAATCTTGGCTCACTCTCTCTCCTCCCAGCCTCAACACCAGCAGTCTGTATTTGTGACCAACTTGAATTAGATGTTTTCTTTTGTTGGTTATTTGTATTTTGATGGATCCTGAGGTCTGTACCACGAAGCTAGTTCGACTTAGTCTGTCTGCCTTTGAGTTTGCTGCTTCACTGAGTCTAATATTGGCTGTCCTGGATCACCGGTATCATGAATCTGGTTATCAGCCAGCTCTGTTCATTCTGGGTTTACCAGCTATGAGTGCATTCATGTGAAAGAGGCAGAGCTGTTAATTATGAGAGACATCACCAGAACCCTGAATGAAGTACTTCATATGATATGACATGGAGCGGTGATACATGCTGGAAGTTTTGATAATATGAACAGCACAGCCATATTATTACATGTTATACATGTCTTTAGTATGCATATGTAGAGTATTTTTGTTTTTATGCTGGATTATAAACAAAGTGTTCTAAAGATGTGATGCACATAAAAAGATACCACAGCAGAGAGGAGAGCTAATGCCTGATGAGCAGTGGCGTGCACAGACATTTTAGGGGGCAGGTGCTCAGTGAAAAATAAGGGCACTTTGTGCGGCATGTGGAACTGCTGGCTGCCTTATTATAGCAGTGTGAGACACAAAAAAACATTACAGGCACATGTTGAATGTAATTGCATATTTATTTATGTCAATATGTTAATATCAATTGGACTATAGCACTGATCAGTCAATCACTGTCGTCTTATTTCTTGGAATATACACACATGGAGAGGTTTTTATCAAGCTAGGCAGCTACAATGATAGATCAGTGTACTGGTTGCAAAATAAGAAACATGTTTTTTTCCCGTCAGAACAAAAGAAGTGTACAAAGTGTCATTTTGAAGTGAGGAGTGAAGAGTGAGCATTACCATTCTCTAAAGCAGCATTCTCCTCGGTGGTCATCACGTAATGTCTATTATTGATTTGGGCTAGCGTCGCTATAGCTTGGCAACTGAGGCTTAAGGGGCAAACAATACTCTCGACTTGATTCATTTATGTGTTACCTGGCTGGTGGGGCAGGGGAGGAGGTGTGTGAGGGCTGCAGCTGTGCACTGCTGCTGCAACGCGCCTCCGTTTGTGTCCGCTCTGCGCGTTCATGTTGACAAAGGAAGACAGGTGTGTGTGGAGGAGGAAGGGTGGGGGCTCATATTGGGGCATTATTATCACACGCTTTTAATCGTCGAGCATTTATTATCATGTCAACATGGGCCACATGCAGTACACTGTTAAAAAAAAAAAAAAAAAACTTTCAAAAGGGCACTTGCTTGGTCCAGAGGGCAAAGGGCAGGTGCTTTAGCACCACTTAGTGTCTATCTGTGCACGCCACTGCTGATGAGGTCTATCTGATTGAAATGTTGCATTTAAGTATAATATTATATTATTAATCTGTGTGTGTGCAGCTAGTCTCTCTGTGTAGAGGTTTGGTTTGCATGAGGGCGGGTTTGAACTCACACACACACACACACACACACACACACACACACACACACACACACACCTGTATAACATTCCTGTGTGATGCTCATCATCACTAAATCATCTTCTGCAGTCAGAACTGGATCCACCGGCTAAGAGGCCCTGCAGCAAAAAGTTAGGGTTAGGTTAAATTTGCATATAAGAGGTAGTCATCTGATTGGTTACTACTTTGAAGAAGAATGTCCCTCAGGAAGATTGTTTAAATGTCACATTGCATGCAAATAGATGTTACGTCATAGGATCATATGATATTTGATTCAGATGTCAAATGAAGAAGAAATCTTAATAAAATAGTTGGTACACCTGCTGGCGGCTTTTTGATGTGACTGGGTTGTAATGTATCTAAGTGTTTTCTTAATTTGTTGGGTCTCATACTGTCAGCTGTGAGTTTTCAGACATAAAATGTACTCTGGTCTCTCCTCACCTTCCACCTGATTCACTGTGAAGACAATAGCAAGATAGGCTCTGTTATATTTTATTGACTTGTGTTTTGGTTGATGACTTTCAACAATCTTGTGTGTCTCAGATGCATGGCCTGTTTTTCTTTTCGCCCCTGTCAAACATCTCTCCATCCCTCTCATTTATTCAGGTTTATTGTTCTGACGTGAAAAACATTAGTTTGTTCCGCAATACGTTTCCTCCCAGTAATGTGGCATCCCCTGTCATGCCTCTGATGAATGTTTTATATCTTTTATTACTGCTCAAAGTGTTATTCAGTATTATTTCATGGAAATTAAAGTCCTGCAGTGCTATATACTGTATATTTCATATTCTTGAACTCATTTTGTGTTAAATATTAACATATTTTTGCAGGGGTTAAAGTAAGGTTTTAAAGTATTAAGCCAAGGACAACAAGTAATGTGTTAGATGGAGCATTATTTCCACTGGGAACGGGGAGGACATGCCCCCCCCCACACACACACACACAAACACTTTTCAAACCACGCTCCCCCCCCCCCCCCCCCCCCCCCCCCCCCAATGTATTTATTATCATTTTTCTAACCGCACGCCATCATCTCTACAGATGATCACTGCCTTTCCATCTATTCCTGCATGGTCTAAGTGGTCTACATATGGAAAAAAACTGTGAAACCAGCCTTTATTGCATTTTCACAAATAGAATAAAGCTTTCACAATTCTGAAAATGTGTTTTAAAGAGAATTTGGCCTCTTTGAGGTAATCCGGTCCAGATTTGACCAGTCTATGTAGGTGCTACTATACTTTCTGGCAGAGTATATCATTATGACCAACTTCATTATTTCCTGGATTTTGTATCACTATAGTCTCTAAATGTATGTATAAAATACGGGAAATGGGATTCAAATCGACATTTTTATGGCGGAGGACCCCCCCAGACCCATTGTTTTGTGTGTGTCCCTCCCCACTTCTCAAACCAAAGTTACACCCTCGTGTATAGGTATTACACGTGTTCACACATCTTTGTGTTTAACTTCCAGACACAGTTCATGTGTAATATCATTAACACAGTGCATGTGCCGGAATAAACACAACACACACCCACTGATGTGAAATAATTTAACACAGTTTAAGTCCATTTCAACACAAACTTTCTAAGAATGTGTTAGTTGGATGTAAAAATCGAATTTGCAGCAAAATAGCTTCGTCTGATAGCTGGAATGAGCATGTAGCCGGCATGCTGGTGTGTTCCTGTTTAAGAGCAACTAGCCCTGACAGCGCTGCCAGCTGTACTTGCCTTCTGCCAATAATTAAATGATTAATTTTGTGTATAGTTGCTAAATTAGTTTTTTTTACTTGTTACACACTTCCCTCCTCTGGTTTTGATGTGCATCTTTTGAGTCTCTCAATGTCCTGTGCTCTTCCCTCAGATGGATGTTGTCCAGCCTAATTGGGGGTAAAAACAATAAAAGAGGGTGCATGAATCTTGGCTCACTCTCTCTCCTCCCAGCCTCAACACCAGCAGTCTGTATTTGTGACCAACTTGAATTAGATGTTTTCTTTTGTTGGTTATTTGTATTTTGATGGATCCTGAGGTCTGTACCACGAAGCTAGTTCGACTTAGTCTGTCTGCCTTTGAGTTTGCTGCTTCACTGAGTCTAATATTGGCTGTCCTGGATCACCGGTATCATGAATCTGGTTATCAGCCAGCTCTGTTCATTCTGGGTTTACCAGCTATGAGTGCATTCATGTGAAAGAGGCAGAGCTGTTAATTATGAGAGACATCACCAGAACCCTGAATGAAGTACTTCATATGATATGACATGGAGCGGTGATACATGCTGGAAGTTTTGATAATATGAACAGCACAGCCATATTATTACATGTTATACATGTCTTTAGTATGCATATGTAGAGTATTTTTGTTTTTATGCTGGATTATAAACAAAGTGTTCTAAAGATGTGATGCACATAAAAAGATACCACAGCAGAGAGGAGAGCTAATGCCTGATGAGCAGTGGCGTGCACAGACATTTTAGGGGGCAGGTGCTCAGTGAAAAATAAGGGCACTTTGTGCGGCATGTGGAACTGCCTGCTGCCTTATTATAGCAGTGTGAGACACAAAAAAACATTACAGGCACATGTTGAATGTAATTGCATATTTATTTATGTCAATATGTTAATATCAATTGGACTATAGCACTGATCAGTCAATCACTGTCGTCTTATTTCTTGGAATATACACACATGGAGAGGTTTTTATCAAGCTAGGCAGCTACAATGATAGATCAGTGTACTGGTTGCAAAATAAGAAACATGTTTTTTTCCCGTCAGAACAAAAGAAGTGTACAAAGTGTCATTTTGAAGTGAGGAGTGAAGAGTGAGCATTACCATTCTCTAAAGCAGCATTCTCCTCGGTGGTCATCACGTAATGTCTATTATTGATTTGGGCTTTATGTGTTACCTGGCTGGTGGGGGCAGGGGAGGAGGTGTGTGAGGGCTGCAGCTGTGCACTGCTCTCTGTGTAGAGGTTTGGTTTGCATGAGGGCGGGTTTGAACTCACTCACACACACACACACACACACACACACACACACACACACACACACACACACACAC
Organism: Scomber scombrus; assembly: GCF_963691925.1. Classification (NCBI taxonomy): domain Eukaryota; kingdom Metazoa; phylum Chordata; class Actinopteri; order Scombriformes; family Scombridae; genus Scomber; species Scomber scombrus. Next base: position 29,421,088 of record NC_084982.1, read on the forward strand.
ACACACACACACACACACACACACACACACACACACACACACACACACACACACACACACACACACACACCTGTATAACATTCCTGTGTGATGCTCATCATCACTAAATCATCTTCTGCAGTCAGAACTGGATCCACCGGCTAAGAGGCCCTGCAGCAAAAAAACAACAAAGCAAGAAGTCATGATTATACCCTGTCACACTGCACCGCCTAAATAATTGTCTCATAATGGGGCCGAGTTAGGGTTAGGTTAAATTTGCATATAAGAGGTAGTCATCTGATTGGTTACTACTTTGAAGAAGAATGTCCCTCAGGAAGATTGTTTAAATGTCACATTGCATGCAAATAGATGTTACGTCATAGGATCATATGATATTTGATTCAGATGTCAAATGAAGAAGAAATCTTAATAAAATAGTTGGTACACCTGCCCCAAATCTGGAACTACTCTTTTCTGTTGTGTGAATTATCCAGACAAAACACAAACTCTGTTTGGGGAAAGAGATTTTGCTGTTGAATGTTTTAAATGCAGCCTTATAATCAGCATGGTTACTGTCACAGGACAGAAGCACAACATATGAAGATATGAACAAAACTAAAACTGTCTGTAAAGTGTTCTGAGCTTTCATGCTTTTGTTCCTGGATACTGTTAACTAAAACACATCAAATAGTCAATCAGGACTATTGGAAATGAAGAAGTAATCAAATGATATGTAGGCTGGTTATGTAAAAAACGACTTGCATAACAGTTTGTTTTTGTTTTTCTCAAAGCTGGAACCAATTGCATGATAATTGTGTCGATATGCAAAAGTAAGACACCTGCGAGGAATATAGCAGAGCAACATCAAACTTTATGAGTTTTGATGGATGAGTGTATTCTATCAAAATGTCAAAAAAATCAAAAAAATGTCAGAAAGTCTCACAAGGTGCAAATGGGTGAGGCTCATACGGAAAGATTTTCCCAGACACAGAATCCAGGAAGTAAAATAGTTTTTTTTGTGAAACTTATGGTTCAAAATGTAAAGGCTAAAACATAAAATGTGTTATCATAGCTGGCCAATATGGGTCTTATTTCATACTTCTTTGCCATGTTGCGGGAGTTTGTGAAAACATCAACAAATTAAAAACGTTAATTTGATTCAAACCTTTTTTGTGCTCATCAAAAGGAAGCAACTCAAGTAATCTGAGGCTTGAATCTACAAAAAATAACGACATTTTAAAACATTAGACAACTGGCCAAACTCTGGCCAGGCTATCAAATGTTCTTCAATGACTGGACCCTGAGTTCTTGCATTTTTTCCTAACTGCGTGTTATATCTTATTTGTTAATATGCATTAACATTGTATGAGTTGGAAAATGACGTTACATACGACCCGCCCACAAACACTGAATCCAGTGAAACCAGTCTGCCCTGATTTCATCCCTATAAATGTAGGATGTGGTGTGAGAGAAGAGCATTGCAGTTTAACACTGCAGCCCTTGGTGCCGAAGCCTCACAAGAGAACAATTTCCTCCTGATTGGTCGGAAAGCCTCCAGAAGGTAAGACAACCTGACCACTCATCTATGTCTCTCTGAACTGATTGCTCAATCCATCGCATCTTTAACCCTTTAGCCTCACCAGGGACCTAAAAGGGTAAGTTTCTATGAGCAAAGCTATTCTACCTGACACAGATCATTACAACTATTTGTTTTACCAAACAATACATAATAAATGAATATTTTAACACTGACGTGCCTGAACATTAAATATTAAAAATGTTAGAACAACATAATAATGGATCATGTTACTGATAAGATAATTAAAGCTTTTGAGTGTTGCCTTTGAATGCTCACATACAAGGTATTACTTGTATTGCCAGCAAAGTAAAAGGACTAGTGTTATTCCTGTAACAATATTATTGGTAGGTTTACTGACAGTGATAAAAGCTGTACGTTTTATAAGAGAATAAAAGTATAGTGTGGTGGAAATTGTCTGCAAACACTTACCACAAAGGTTGAAGATTAAACAATTATTATTGTACAATAAGGAGACAGCATACATACAGAATGACATCAGCTCATCTCAACGAGCAAAGAGTATGCCTAAACTAGTATAGTTTCTAAGAGAACAAAGAAATCAACTGTGATTGGTCAAATATATAAGTCTATATAATTTTACCCAATAGAAGACGACCACGGAGCAGAACATACATGCATATGTAAATCCTACACTGGATATACAACCCCAAAACAAGAACATCCCAACGTAAATACTTTGTTGACACCTTGTAATGGGTCCCCACGCCTTCTACCTTATTTGGAAATGGGCCAAGTTAGAAGATGAGCAATGGGCCTCCTTAAAGATAACAACATTCATTCCACAGGACACACAGTCAGTACGTTTACATGCAGCAAAAAAATTGAATTTCTGATCGTATCAGATAAAGACATGCATAAGACCGGATCACTTGTCTGAGTATACATGGCGTTAAAATGCCAAATATGAACAAATTATCTAGGTGTTCTTATCCGATTTTGAGATGTCCGTTATGGTCCGAAGTAGGTCCGCTGTAGGTCTGATGTAAATGGGACTACGGTATTTACAAGCATTTTAAAAGTCCAAACTATGTCTGATACGATCAGAAATTCGAATTTTTTGCTGCTTGTAAACGAACTGATTGATGAGGCAAAAACAATGATCTTACATCCATAGTCTAAGATTAAAATGATCAAACCAATCAGTGATTCTTCTTCACGTTTACAGTAGCTAATGTTCTTATTATATAACTGTGAACATTTGCTTAAGTTTTGGAAAGATAATATTTCTGTGATTCAGATGACAGCATGAAGCTAAGTAACAAAGACCTGGAATCTATTCGCTGCAACAGACAGAATTAATTTAATTATAAAGTAAATAAATTGCACATACACACGTCATCATTTGCAAATCTCCCCCAAACTTCAGAGCAGTGTTTAGTTTAATGATCTCATTACATTGATTCTCTGAAAGCAGTAACCAGTAAAAAGGATCGAGCTCCCACTCTAATCCACTATTTATTTTATGTATTTATTTTTGTCATGCTTCAGCTGTATCTCAGTTGTATTTACTGTATCTATTTTTAATAAATGTCCTGTTTGGACATACAGAGGACAGACTGAATGATTGCTGTGCTGTGTATTTATGTGATGAGTGATGGAAATGGGATCTTTTCCCACTGTGACACATGCTCTGAAATAAAGTCAACTGAACTGATTTACATTGAATTGATTGGATGTCAGATATATGTGACTGTGTGTCCTCCAGCTCTCTGTCAGCTGATTGGTATCCTTCACCATGCTCATCTTCATCCTGCTGCTCTCCCTGGCTGCAGTCAGCCATGTTTCAGGTAAGAACACACATGACTTATACTGTGTACTGCTCAGTATTCAGTCTGTGTACTGCTCAGTATTCATTCTGTGTACTGCTCAGTATTCATTCTGTGTACTGCTCAGTATTCATTCTGTGTACTGCTCAGTATTCATTCTGTGTACTGCTCAATATTCAGTCTGTGTACTGCTCAGTATTCATTCTGTGTACTGCTCAATATTCAGTCTGTGTACTGCTCAGTATTCATTCTGTGTACTGCTCAATATTCATTCTGTGTACTGCTCAATATTCAGTCTGTGTACTGCTCAGTATTCATTCTGTGTACTGCTCAGTATTCATTCTGTGTACTGCTCAGTATTCATTCTGTGTACTGCTCAGTATTCATTCTGTGTACTGCTCAGTATTCATTCTGTGTACTGCTCAGTATTCATTCTGTGTACTGCTCAGTATTCATTCTGTGTACTGCTCAGTATTCATTCTGTGTACCGCTCAGTATTCATTCTGTGTACTGTGTAGGGGAGAATGGGGTTGGTTGTCACATTCATCAGATCTCGGTCTCTAGAGGGCGCTGTTGTTAAAAAGTTTCGGTACTGAAAGTTTCAGAGTTTAGTTGAGATGTTACTTCAGATCATTTCTGGAGTAAACTGCTTCACATGGAGGTGAGAGGACGTTTAGTGTTTTTTCATGTGAAAATGAAAATATCCAACTCTTCAGTGTTTCTCTTCTTTTACACAATGAGTTTATAATAAAACATCATTACCATTAAAAAGTATGAAGAGAGAGCGATAGGTAGGGAGGTTTTTTCTTAGCTACACCAAAACATGTGGTTTATAACTTTGCTGGTAGAGAAAAATCCCAGTTGGTGCAGCTTGTCACATATTGGTATATACTACATATATGGTTTCATATATCTAGTTCTTTCTTTCTGTTAAGAGAGTAAAATGAGCAGGAACTTTGTCAGGAAGACAAACAAAGAGCCAGACTCCTCCAGATGTGAAGCTCAGAGCAGTCAGAGAGATAAACTGTATAATATTATTATATAAGGATAAAAAAGGCACTTAACAGAATGATTGTTCCTGTTTATGTTCTCTTGGTGCAGGAGATGTTAGGTTGTTGTATTTCAACGAAACTAAACATTTTAAAGATTTTAAGACTGTATACATTTTTTATGTTTCCCCATTAAAATAACACAGGGACAACCAACCTCCATGATGTCTTACTACCAACCTCATAGTAGGGTTGTTTGTCACAAGTGCACAAGACATATTTGACGGTTCATATCTTTAGAACAGAATCAGCAGAAGGAGAGTAAGACCTCTCTATTCCTACCTGACACTTTAGACTTTCATTACAAATTAAAAGGGAATTTATTCAGTTTATGGTTTATGAGGAATTCAAAGGAAAGTAAAAAGTTTTCCCCTACTGCTCGGTATTAATTTTTACTAGCAGAATGTGTTTCTATTATTTATTAATTATTTGTCTTTATATTTATTTGTATTATATTTAACAACCCAGAATATTATTTGGGTTTGTTTTGAACACTGGAAATTATTTATTAGGCTAAATGTTTCTAGAAAATGATAATTCAGAAGGAGCAGGACTGTGGAATTGTCCCATAGGTAAAATACAGATGAATGATGTTTATATCTGGTGAAAAACAATAAAAACTAACATTTAGTTTGAAGGCCTGTCTCCCAAACCACAGCCCAGAATAAATGTTACAGGAATGAATGAAAGAGTCATTTTTTTGGCAGGGGGGTTAAAAATGTAGTTAAAATGGGTTTCAATGGGAAATTTTTGTTCCTAATGATTCCAGAGGGAGTTTGTTTTTGTTTTTTTTTAAATCTGACACTGCACAAAAAAAGAAAATGCATAAAAATCAATGTTGTTGCTAAAGATTTACATATCCCAGAGTGTGAAAAAAATCACTTTGCATTTAGTATATAGGAAATAATTCATTTTTTGTGTGTTTTTTTCATTTTAAAAACAGGCGTTATATGTAAACAAACTGGCATTTAAAAGCTTAAAATTCTGAAAATGAATATTTGATATTTATTATCAGGACTGAAACTGAATACAAATATTTAATTTTTAATATTTTTTACGCTGACATTTTTGTCCCTAATGAACTCAAAGGAACGTTTTTTAAGTGAGGCATAAGTAAGGGTTAATCAATTCTTTCATTGAACAACAAAAACAGGAAGGTCATTGTCCAGCTGACTTGTTACTGAACTTTGAGTCAGCTTGTTTGTGATTATGGACCTAAAATGTTGCTCTGTGAGTCTACATGGCTGCTGAGGCTCCTCAGAGCTCTTTGTTCTTTAACATTAGTTTATGCAGTTTTTAGCTGTGGTCCAACCTGCTGACTGACTTCAGTTCACTAACTGACTCTCACCATGTCTCCTTTTCAACAGGAGCTGAATTTACAACCAGCACTAACATAGACATCAAATCGTGTCCCTTTGTCTTCTTTGGAAAAGTTTACCAGAACTTGTATGTAAGTAAGATGAATCTTCCTGTCTTTGTCCTCGCTGATCCTTTGTGTCTGGAACAATGCTTCACTTTTACTTTTCCATAACGTTTGATAACTTCAGCTGTGTGTGCTCTGAGTGGAGACTGGTTGCTGTATGCTTTCTGTGATCGTATGTCTGCATGTATTCTTCAATGTGTTTTTAAAAATGTTCTCAATCTCTTTCTTTGCTTGTCTATGTCTTGTGTTAAAAAAGGCATAATATAAATAAAGTGTTACTTCTTTACTTACTGCTTGCAGTTGCAGATACTATTCAGGGCTGAAGAATATGTGGCAAACATTGCTTTTAATGAGATAGTTCAGCAGAATGTTCTTTGTAGTAAACATTATTCATCAGTAGCTATTAGGGCAAGGCAGCTTTATTTATATAGCGCATTTCATACACAATTAGGTTTTTATAACTATGCAGAGCTTTACACAGAAGTGTTCTTATACTATCATTATTATGTGAAGCACAATTTTTAATTGTTTGTTTTTTCACATAATGTTTGAGGTCTGTGAAGTTGGTTTAGAGTATAGAGAAAGAGACTCTATATCACTGCTCACCATGGAAAATATATTGAACATAAATAAATCACTTTAATACGCATTAATACGCTTTAATATGCTTTAATATGCTTTAATATGTTTTAATATGCTTTAATATGCTTTAATACGCTTTAATACGCTTTAATATGTTTTAATACACTTTAATATGCTTTAATACGCTTTAATATACTTTAATATGCTTTAATATGTTTTAATATGCTTTAATATGCTTTAATATGCTTTAATAAGCTTTAATATGTTTTAATACACTTTAATATGCTTTAATATGCTTTAATATACTTTAATACACTTTAATATGTTTTAATACGCTTTAATATGTTTTAATATGCTTTAATATGCTTTAATATACTTTAATATGTTTTTATATACTTTAAAATGCTTTAATATACTTTAATATGTTTTTATATACTTTAATATGTTTTAATATAATTTAATATACTTTAATATACTTTAATATGTTTTAATATGCTTTAATATGCTTTAATATGCTTTAATATGTTTTAATATGCTTTAATATGCTTTAATATGCTTTAATATGTTTTAATATGTTTTAATATACTTTAATATACTTTAATATACTTTAATATGTTTTAATATACTTTAATATACTTTAATATGCTTTAATATATTTTAATATACTTTAATATACTTTAATATGCTTTAATACGTTTTAATATACTTTAATATGCTTTAATATACTTTAATATGTTTTAATATGCTTTAATATGTTTTAATATACTTTAATATACTTTAATATACTTTAATACGATTTAATATACTTTAATATGCTTTAATATGTTTTAATATACTTTAATATACTTTAATATGTTTTAATATACTTTAATATACTTTAATATACTTTAATATGCTTTAATATACTTTAATATACTTTAATATGCTTTAATATACTTTAATATACTTTAATATGCTTTAATATACTTTAATATACTTTAATATGTTTTAATATGCTTTAATATACTTTAATATGCTTTAATATGCTTTAATATACTTTAATTTGCTTTAATACGCTTTAATATGCTTTAATATACTTTAATATACTTTAATATGTTTTAATATACTTTAATATACTTTAATATACTTTAATATGCTTTAATATGCTTTAATACGTTTTAATATACTTTAATATACTTTAATATACTTTAATATGTTTTAATATACTTTAATATACTTTAATATACTTTAATATGTTTTAATATACTTTAATATACTTTAATATACTTTAATACGTTTTAATATACTTTAATATGCTTTAATATGTTTTAATATACTTTAATATACTTTAATATGTTTTAATATACTTTAATATACTTTAATATGTTTTAATATACTTTAATATACTTTAATATGCTTTAATATGCTTTAATATGTTTTAATATACTTTAATATGTTTTAATATACTTTAATATACTTTAATATACTTTAATATGCTTTAATACGTTTTAATATGTTTTAATATGCTTTAATATGTTTTAATATACTTTAATACGTTTTAATATACTTTAATATACTTTAATACGTTTTAATATACTTTAATATGCTTTAATATGTTTTAATATGTTTTAATATGTTTTAATATGTTTTAATATACTTTAATATGTTTTAATATACTTTAATATGTTTTAATATGTTTTAATATACTTTAATATGCTTTAATATGCTTTAATATGTTTTAATATGCTTTAATACACTTTAATATGTTTTAATATACTTTAATATGTTTTAATATGTTTTAATATACTTTAATATGCTTTAATATGCTTTAATATGTTTTAATATACTTTAATATGTTTTAATATACTTTAATACGTTTTAATATACTTTAATATGCTTTAATATACTTTAATATGTTTTAATATGTTTTAATATGCTTTAATATGTTTTAATATACTTTAATATGCTTTAATACACTTTAATATGTTTTAATATACTTTAATATGTTTTAATATGCTTTAATATGTTTTATTATACTTTAATATGTTTTAATATGCTTTAATATGTTTTAATATGTTTTAATATGTTTTAATATGCTTTAATACGCTTTAATATGTTTTATTATACTTTAATATGTTTTAATATGCTTTAATACACTTTAATATGTTTTATTATACTTTAATATGTTTTAATATGCTTTAATACGTTTTAATATGTTTTAATATGTTTTAATATGTTTTAATATGCTTTAATACGTTTTAATATGTTTTAATATGTTTTAATATGTTTTAATATGTTTTAATATGTTTTAATATGCTTTAATACGTTTTAATATGTTTTAATATGTTTTAATATGCTTTAATACGTTTTAATATGTTTTAATATGTTTTAATATACTTTAATATACTTTAATATACTTTAATATGCTTTAATATACTTTAATACGCTTTAATATACTTTAATATGCTTTAATATGCTTTAATATACTTTAATATACTTTAATATACTTTAATATGCTTTAATATACTTTAATACGCTTTAATATACTTTAATATGCTTTAATATGCTTTAATATACTTTAATACGCTTTAATATACTTTAATATGCTTTAATATGCTTTAATATACTTTAATACGCTTTAATATACTTTAATATGCTTTAATATACTTTAATATACTTTAATATGCTTTAATATACTTTAATATACTTTAATACGTTTTAATATGTTTTAATATGCTTTAATATGTTTTAATATACTTTAATACGCTTTAATATGTTTTAATATACTTTAATATGCTTTAATATGCTTTAATATGCTTTAATACGCTTTAATATACTTTAATATACTTTAATATGTTTTAATATACTTTAATATGTTTTAATATGTTTTAATATGCTTTAATATACTTTAATATGTTTTAATATGTTTTAATATGCTTTAATATACTTTAATATGCTTTAATATGCTTTAATATACTTTAATATACTTTAATATGTTTTAATATACTTTAATATGTTTTAATATGTTTTAATATACTTTAATATGTTTTAATATGCTTTAATATACTTTAATATGCTTTAATATACTTTAATACGCTTTAATATACTTTAATATGCTTTAATATACTTTAATATACTTTAATATGCTTTAATATACTTTAATATACTTTAATACGTTTTAATATGTTTTAATATGCTTTAATATGTTTTAATATACTTTAATATGCTTTAATATGCTTTAATATGCTTTAATACGCTTTAATATACTTTAATATACTTTAATATGTTTTAATATACTTTAATATGTTTTAATATGTTTTAATATGCTTTAATATACTTTAATATGCTTTAATATGCTTTAATATACTTTAATATACTTTAATATGTTTTAATATACTTTAATATGTTTTAATATGTTTTAATATACTTTAATATGTTTTAATATGCTTTAATATACTTTAATATGTTTTAATATACTTTAATATACTTTAATATGCTTTAATATGTTTTAATATACTTTAATATGTTTTAATATGTTTTAATATGCTTTAATATACTTTAATATACTTTAATATACTTTAATATGTTTTAATATGCTTTAATATGCTTTAATATACTTTAATATACTTTAATATGTTTTAATATACTTTAATATGCTTTAATATGTTTTAATATGTTTTAATATACTTTAATATGTTTTAATATACTTTAATATGCTTTAATATGTTTTAATATACTTTAATATACTTTAATATACTTTAATATACTTTAATATGCTTTAATATGTTATAATATACTTTAATATACTTTAATATGCTTTAATATGTTTTAATATACTTTAATATACTTTAATATACTTTAATATGTTTTAATATGCTTTAATATGTTTTAATATACTTTAATATACTTTAATATACTTTAATATACTTTAATATACTTTAATATACTTTAATATGCTTTAATATACTTTGATAATGACTGAATGAATGAGGAAATGAAACAGCGTGTCTGGCTCTTTAATAGAGAGGAGACGGTGAGAAACTCAGAGTTTTTTTAGGTTCACACAGTCAGTTACCATGGTAACTGAAACAGGGCCGCGTTTCAGTTACCATGGTAACAGAAACACTAGAATAGTTTCAGCTCAACAACACAAACATCCAGAGAGAGAAAGAAGAACAGAACACATTCACCTTCACCAGCGTTACTCATGTATTTGTTGTGTATCTCTGATGTTAACAGGTCGACACTGCCGACAACAAAGTCTCAGTTTGTTTCAAAGGCCCACGCAGCACAAGTAACAACGACTGTGTTCTGGTGGATAAAAGTGGAGGAATCAACAAGGGTGAATGGGTCACTAGAACCAGACTGTATGAACCAGGATCAGATGCTCATAAGGATCTGCCACAGCTCACAGGGAAAGCAACATGCTACACATTCATTAGACTCTTCAAGGACAATTCTGAATATGTGAGCATTGTTCAGTTTCATCAGCCTCCATCTGAACATCTCTTATATCAAATCAATAAAGTCTTTTTTAAACGATTTAGGATTTCATTTGCTAATTATATCTGTATCTCCTTTTCATGTTTACAGCTTCGGTTTGCCTTTTACAAATTTGGTGACCAAGGAGTTGTTCGTTATGCTATGTATCGACCCTATCCATTCACTGCTTTGGTAAGTATATGCTGGACATATTTTGGGAGAAGTTCACACACACACACACACACACACACACACACACACACACACACACACACACACACACACACACACACACACTCACACACACACACACACACACACACACACTCACACACACACACACACACACACACACACACACACACACACACACACACACACTCACACACACACACACACACACACACACACACACACACACACACACACACTTCATGTGTTGTGCCTCTGTCCTGTCAGTGTGTAACCTCTGAGCTGTTGCTCCTCTGCAGGACGTTGATGTTCAGGTCGATGGTAAGAAAGTGGATACGTGGAAGACTCAGGTTAGAGGCAGTAATGTCTACAAGGATGCGAGCGCCTGCACACACGCAGGTTAGTAGAGAAGTGATTATTAAAGGACCAGTTCACTCAATTCACAAAGTAGCTGAACTGACTATTTAAACTGATCCTCGGAGATCCTCGGGGATCCTCTGGGATCCTCTGGGAT
>NC_084982.1:29437653-29442653 GCF_963691925.1 Scomber scombrus
ACATGGAGTCAGTATGTGAACAGCCGTTATACCTGTTTATCTCACTGACTGACTCTAGTAAGTATTGATTTGTGTTTGATCTTTCAGCCTCTGCCAAGGCCTTCTGTCAGGACAAGTTCTGCAGTGCTCATGAGTTCTGTGCTGAGGATACCAGTGGTGGAACCAGCTGCCTCTGTCGGCCCATTTTTGCCTCCAAATACAGAACGGCAAAAACTTTTGGTAAGAAGACTGAACAGGGAGACCTGTCTCACATGTGAAATGACACAATATGGCATTAAATATAACAGTTTACATGTGGAAACACCATCTGACATACTGTCACATTAAGTGAGAGACAACAACTAGAGACACTTTTATATTACACACTGGATCAATTATGAATCAAAACCGTATTGATTAGTAAAGTATGAATCTTAGTGCTACACATATGTGTGTTTCATTGTCCTCGTCTGTCCTGCTGTTCAGGCGAGCCGACCGTCTGCGATAAAAACTCTGCTTCAGTCAGTCTGGCTGGTTGTCTCATGGAGGAAAAGAACATCGACTACTCTGTCTTACACCTCAACGACAAGACATGCAAAGGTCAGCGGGACGAAAAGACCCACATGGTGACATTCAGCTTCAACAGCGACACCTGTGGGACAGTGCTCACGGTGAGCATCTCTTCTCTAATAACTGACTCTCAGTCAGATCCCTTCTGCCTCTCAGCTGAGCTTCTCCTCACACTCTGTTAGTGATCCATGTGTGGCAGCAGGGGTGTGGTTTCTGCAGTAACACTGTCTGTATCCCTTTGACCCTGCAGGCCGAGAACAAACAACTTAAGTTCAAGAACGCCATCCTTGCTCAGGACAGCTCTAGCTCCAAGATCACTCGCCATGATGAAGTGAAAATCGACTTCTCCTGCTTCTACAACCAGCCGGACGTCGAAACCATGTCCTTCAAAATCAAAGACAGGTGAGTGTTCAACAGGTTTGATCTTCAATCACCAGCTGACAATAACAGTTTATTATTTATTCCCACATTTTAATGAATGACTCATCATTTATAAGTTGAACAGAGAAGTAAAAAAGACCAGATTCTGACTGGTCGTGTGTGTGCTGGTTGAAACAGAATTCTTTTATTTCAAATGTCTGATTAAAATGTGCACAAAGCAGAAGAAGAAGTGAATTTGTGCTGAAAAAAGGATCTATGCATCAGTGATACACATTGTTTTAAAGAAAAGGTCAGAACCAGTCACAAGCAGACAAACATGCCTGAAAAAGCCTTAAATGATCCCATGATATACACTCACAGCCCTGACTTTGAACTATCTGAACTGAAAGTCAGAGATTTCCCACATTTGAAAGACGAGTCGTTTCGAGAAACTTAAAGTTGCAATAGATGTAAAATAGACAGAAATACTATCATTAAATAATGATCAAATTAAATAATTATAAATATGAATAAAATAAATGACCAACAACATAAAACATGCATATTTGCAATCATTTTTTATATATATGATATTAGTATCGATTTTTAAAAGTAGCTTGTATGGAAGTATGGATCCTGCAGTATGGATCCGCCCACCCCTAACACACAGAGGTGACTTCACTCACTGCTCAGGTCGCCATGACTCCACTACATCTTTACACAGCAAACACTTGCTGAAGTCTAGTCAGGGGCTGAATGTCGTATATTGGACCTTTTAAATGGACTTATGAAATGTTGAATCATGAATGTTTTGGATCAAATTCAACAGTTTTTACATGACTTGATCCATTCACTCATGTTCATGTGGACAGTTTAAGTGACTCACAGCTGTGAAATAAAGATTCATGTTTGCTGCTGAATGTAAATGCAACTGAATTTAAGATGCGCAGGTTGAGTTTTACTTGACTGAACTTGTTGGAGGCTTCAGCTGAAGTGTGTTTACTTTAGTTTATTAGGATTCCTATTAGCTGCAGCCGTGCTGTAGCTTCCTCCTGAGGTCCAACCATATGAATACAATTACACAAAACGTAACATTACGATATAATGTGTGTGTGTGTGTGTGTGTGTGTGTGTGTGTGTGTGTGTGTGTGTGTGTGTGTGTGTGTGTGTGTGTGTGTGTGTGTGTGTGTGTGTGTGTGTGTTGCAGCTCTGTGACCCAGGAGATTGTATCTGGACCTTGGGAATACACTCTGACCATGAAGGCCTACACTGACGCCAGCCGTACACAAGCTGTGTCATCCAGCACTGAAATCCTGCTGGAGCAGACCGTCTGGGTGGAGCTGAAGACGGTTGGGCTGGATGACAAACTGGTCTCCGTGGTGACCGACTCCTGCTGGGCGACCAACGAGAAATCATCCACTGCGAAGCTGAAATACGACCTGATCGTGAAAGGGTGAGAGACACAGAGGTGGAAGCCAGTGTGCTGCTTTGGCATTTCTCAGTCAGTTCTAAACAGTGTTGGGGGTAACCAGTTACAAAGTAATCTAACGCGTTAGATCCGCAGTTTAAGTAATCAGTTATTTAGTTACATTTTCAAAAACCAACTAATCCTCTAAATGTTGCCACAATAAAAGAAAATCCGCCACAAATTCACACCATTGTCAGGCAGCCGGCTACTTGCTACGGTTATATCACTGCTCACCTGTACGGCAGCTCAGAAGGGACAGCTTTCACTTGGTGTAAATATTCCCATTATTTAGAATTAGTGGGAGGAAATAAGAGCAGGAACATTCCAGTAACATGTAAGTAGTGTGTGTTGGTCTGTTGCAGTGATGTAGATGTGTTTAAAAGCCTGGATGCAGTTTATAACTAGTATGTGAGCTTATGTTTGAGAAGCAGCTTTAGTCCAATAAAGAGCGGTAAATGGGACATTGTATCTGTCATTCCTGCTGTTAGTGTAAAGATTTACACATGATGGATCAGACGTGGCTGTGTGATGATGCTACAGTCATTATATTTAAAGGAGCTCAGTAGGTAATGCTGTAATGTAATTAGTTACTTATAAAAGTAACATTCCCAAACACTGGTTATTTTAGTGAAAAGCTCAGTGGCAGATCCAACAGTGTACACAGGCAGACTGTTGCATCTGAAAAGCCTTTAGGCTCCAGGAAAGTGTTGCTGCCTCATAATAAAGTGTCGTGTTTGTTTTACAAAAAGCTGGATGAAGAAACACTGAAGAAGACTCAATTATATAAATTGAGTTTTTCAGAGATCTTTATAAGCCTTCATCTTCCAAACTCTCCTTCACATGTGTTTGTTTACTTATATTCATGAATAGATGAGTATATGTAGGTCAAAGTGTGTTTGTATATATGTGAATGTCTTTGGTTATGTGTTAAATCTTTAACCTTTTTTAATTGTGCTTTTAATGTGCAAACATAGAATAATATGAACCAGTATGGATAAGCAGTGAGTTCAGACTGAGTCACAGACCAGATGTTCAGGGGCATCTGGGATTCTTTGGATGCTGATGCAGCTCCTGATGTTTGGTGTGTTTTCTTGGTTCTGAGCAGCTGTCCCAGCTCTGCTGACAAGACGGTGAAAGTGGAGGGCAACGGACTGGGAACGTCCAACTACTTCTCCTTCAACATGTTCCAGTTCTCTGGGAAGGATGGTGACGTCTACCTGCACTGCAAACTCAACCTGTGTGTGAAGAAGGGCAACACCTGCACCCCGGTACGCCCGCTTCCCAAATCCTCCCACAGACACATGCAGAACAGCTGCAGTCTGAACACACGTCAACAAATACATGTTCTCATGATGGGTCAATCACATTTCAGATGATTCATACTGTTTGATTTCTACGGTCACATATCCCAGTAGCTACATTTTCATTGAATCCAGCTAAAGTATTTGTATTTTCATGAATATTTTCTATATGTTATATTTATGTTTTCTGTATGAAGCTTCAGACCAGAAATCTAAATCTTCATCTGTGTCTGAACTTTGTCTCAGAGCTCCTGTGGCGGTAAGAGAAGACGCAGATCTGCCAGGAATAGATATGTGGATGTAAACCCAGCCTTCATCACCATGGCCTGGAGTAATTAGGTAAAAGCTCACTTTTAAAATGCCGATTCATGTCATTGCACTGCAGTTTGGAATACATAACATCATACAGTTGGGACCGATAACTAATGCTAGTTGGTTTCGGTTGTCTTCTCAGGTTGTTTCCATGGTAACTCGGACGGACCTACAGGCTTCGACCCTCAGCGTGATTCCAGATTTTGGCTTTATCCTCCTGAAAAGATTTGCTCAGTTGTTGTTGCTATGAAGCCATGCTGGCACAGAGCTGTGATAACCAAACACTGCTGATCCCTCTCCAGCTTTGATTCAGTCCAGTTTAGAGTTTAGAGTTGATTCAGTCGGGCTGGGAGCAGGAAACAATCTGATCAACTGTGTGAACGAAGGCATGCAGCTCCTATCAGATCTGAGCATGTGCACGTGGATCATTTGTTAATTTGTTAATAACAAACCTGAGTAAATCTTTGAAGGAACGTCTCTAAGCAGAACATGTTGCTGTGTCGTCCTCAGTGATTTACACTTTATAAAGACCAACCAGGCGGCACCGTCACAACAGTTGATCTGAGTCAGGTTCATGTGTTCATATCACACAGAGTGAACCTCCTTCATCCAGCATCTCAGACACTGATCTGTGATTATTCAGACCCAAAACATCAGAGCAACTTTCTGCAGTCAACCTTTTTTTATTATTATTATTATTATCTACTTTCTGTAGTGGTGAAGGCAAACATATTATAATCAAATGATTACATCCGTAGTATCAACACTCCTAATCACCATCTTCATACATTATGACAGGTTATTGTTAACAATGAAGTGCTGTTTCAGAGAATCATCTGAGTGCTGAGCAGCTTGTTGTACTGCAACCAAACACCTGATGGCAGCAGTGATGAGCCAGGAACTGAGATCAGAGCTCTGAGAGTCAAACCACTTTAATACCAAGAATATCAATTTACTCTCAAATAACAAAAAACAGCTGATGATTGATACAAAGCAACTCAGAGATGCAG
>NC_084982.1:29445153-29470153 GCF_963691925.1 Scomber scombrus
ATAGATAGATAGATAGATAGATGATAGATAGATAGATAGATAGATAGATGATAGATAGATAGATAGATAGATGGATAGATAGATAGATAGATAGATAGATAGATAGATAGATAGATAGATAGATAGATGATAGATAGATAGATAGATAGATAGATAGATAGATGATAGATGGATAGATGATAGATGGATAGATAGATAGATAGATAGATGATAGATAGATAGATAGATAGATAGATAGATAGATAGATAGATAGATAGATAGATAGATAGATAGATAGATAGATAGATAGATGATAGATAGATAGATAGATAGATAGATAGATAGATAGATAGATAGATAGATAGATAGATAGATAGATAGATAGATGATAGATAGATAGATAGATAGATAGATGGTCAGTTTACCATTGATGACCACAGAGGTGCTATAGTATGTACTGTAACAGCTCTTTCTTCCCTCAATTAAACTTAAATATAACATAATGCATTGACTTGATTGAGTGACTATTAACATTTAAATAACTATACACAAACCCTGATGCTCACTCCCTCCCTCATAACCAGTGTCATTCTGTGCTCTGCAATCGTTCCCCTCTTTTTCTCTTGCTTGTTTCAAAATAAGTCAAGACGTCTAACTTTTTGCTTACTTTAAAAAACTCCTATAATGTTTGTCCTTTGTCCTAATATCGATTCCAGAGGACTTTCTTGTTTTATGAATGAAGTGGTGCACAACTTGAAGCAGCAGCGCTGTCTGTGTTTGACCAATCAGCAACAGCCGGTAAACCTCGCCCTTAAATGGTCTTTTATCCAAGTTGCTGAGATTAGTTCCTTTGGTTCCATAGTTCCTGGAAGTTTTTGGTTGAAAAGTAGATTGTGAATGTAACTTCTCTCAAGTGCAAGAAGAGTGATTTATTTTTTACTTTCTCCATTCTTCTTGAATATGTGACTGAACTGAAATTAAATATCCCTCAGTGTTAATACTGAAGTCTAATTATTTGACGTGGAGTAATGTGTGAAAAATGGAAAGAGGAAATTGTGCACACTGCTTACTCAACCTTTTCTCAGGGAAAGCTTCACATCATCAGAGGACTTACTGGTGACTTTGCCCAATGTCAAGGATCTGATTAGGATCAGCTCTGCATCAGATGACAGGGTGTACTTTCTGTCCATGTTCTGGTCGATCTGGTTGAGTGGAGAGTAATCAGAGAAATATAGGGTTACAAGAAATCTAAACTGAGGCAGCAGCAGCAGCAGCAGCAGCAGCAGCACACTTAGACATATTATAGATTATGTTCTTGAGATTCACACAGACCGCTATCAGCTCACAATTAGATGTAAGTGCTTCAGAGCAGCTCTACTGCACTGCATCAGACACTCAGCTCGATATACATCTGTGATCCACGGATGCAAACATATCTTTGGTATATGTTTTGATTCTGTTTGGAGTTTTTTGTTTCTTTTGTTTCATATCTCACATTTGGTCACGTTTTACGTTAAGGCCGCCTATTTATCATTTATGATAAGCATATCAATTCAATTAATTATTTCTTAGACAGTATAACAGTCATAAGCTGATATGTGTCAATGGTTGATTAACATTAACCGACAACACAGAAGAAAAGGGACTTTGTGTGTAACTATCAGGAAATTAATGAAATAAATGAAATGTAGATTTGTTGTAATACCTGGTTGTGACACTAGGTGGTGCCTACAGTGATATCACCTTTTATGTTATCTAATTCATAATTCAAGTAACTTGGTCTTCTTAATTGGTTCTTCAAATTTCTAATTTGAAGAACCAATTAACAAAATTACACAGCTGTTTTTTTTCCTGTCACATTTAATCCCTGCATGATTCAAAAGTGTGTTTGATGTGTTTGTGTTTGTTGTCTTTGTGCCATGTTTGTGCCGTGTATTGTGGTATTGTTGCTTGGACATTTTAAATTTCCCCTCAGGGATTAATAAAGTCAAATCTATCTATCTATCTCTAATCAATCTATGTGGTGTATAACTAATATAAGGACATAGGTGACGCTCCAATGAACATAAAAGGCCTTTTAGGCAACTAAACATTATGTTTTAATTTTTGCTTCTTTGAAAGCATCAAACATCTTTGACCCACAACACCGTCATAACAAAACAACCATGTATTCAGTACATACCTGAATGACACAACCTGTCACCCTGCAGCACCTCATCCATCAAAACTCTCATGAAGGAGCCTGTAAACTGTGGCTCTGCTACATTCTTAGCAGCTTTCTTGCTGATTTATGTGTTGTAGCTATCGGCCAAATTCTCACGTTGAACAAAATTGCACAGCTGGTTTTTTCCTGTCACATTTAATCCCTGCATGATTCAAATGTCAAATAAAGTAGAATCCCAATAAAAAGTAGTTGGTAGAGCTGCGACAAAGCTTATTCTAAACAGAGTTCTTATTACCCATTCATTTTATTTAACATATTCTCTTACATCTCCATGAAAATAGCATTTTTCTGTTCTCCAATGCATCCCTCTATAATCTTTTATATAAAATCAACCCAGGTAACGGAGAGATATCCAGGGTATGTTAATCCAGCTTCGTAGTACAGGCCTCAGGAGCTGTGTTGTCGAGCTGTGTTGGATCGATACCTGCTAATGAGGACTTTGTGTCATGGGGAGACGACAGTGAAGCGTTGATTCACTGGTAATTGTTTCCCTGGGTGGCTTCTCATGTCTGTTTAATGTGCAGTGACCATTCAACAGCTTGTTTGATGCTATTTTGTCAGACAAGAGAAGCAGAGAAGCTTATTTTTCCATCTGTGCAGGGACAGCATACAGGTCAAGTTTTCTTTTTGTTTTTTGTCTTTTTTGCTGAGTTGGGGAAACTTGATTAAATATCAACCCCAATTCCAAAAAAGTTGGGACGCTGTGTAAAATGTAAATAAAAACAGAATGCAATGATTTGCAAATCTCATAAACCCATATTGTATTCATAATAGAACGTAGAAAACATATCAACTGTTGAAGCTGAGACATTTTACTGTGAACAATGAAACATATATGCTTATTTTGAATTTGATGGCAGCAACACCTCTCAAAAGGCTGGAAAAGTGAGTGGTACTAAAAAGAAATGGCAACATGGAACATTTTTCAACTAATAAGGTTAATTGGCAACAGGTCAGTAACATGACTGGGTATAAAAAGAGCATCTTAGACAAACAGAGTCTCTCAGAAGTAAAGACGGGCAGAGGTTCACCAATCAGAAAAAACTACATCTATAAATTGTGGAACAATTTCAGAAAAATGTACGTCAACGTTAAATTGCAAGGACTTTGAATATATCATCACCTACAGTTCATAATATCATCAAAAGATTCAGAGAATCTGGAGAAATCTCTGTGCACAATGGACATGGCTGAAAATGTATGTTGTATGTGATGTTTGGGCTCTCAGGCGGCACTGCATCAAACACAGGCATGATTCTGTGATGGAAATCACTGCATGGGCCCAGGAACACTTCAACAATCATTGTCTGTGAACACAGTTCGCCGTGCCATCCACTAATGCCAGTTAAAGCTCTATGATGGAAAGGAAAAGCCATATGTGAACATGAGTCAGTAATGCCACAGTCTCTTTTGGGCTAAAGCTCATTTAAAATGGTCTGAGTGGAAAACAGTTCTGTGGTCAGGCGAATCAAAATTTGAAATTATTTTTGGAAGCCATGGATGCTGCGTCCTCCAGACTAAAGAGGAGAGGGACCATCCGACTTGTTATCAGCACTAAGTTCAAAAGCCTGCATCTAGGATGGTATGGGGGTGCATTAGTGGGCCTGGAAAGGCAACATCAATGCTGAAAGATATACACAGGTTTGAGAGCAACATATGCTCCCATCCAGGTGACATCTTTTTCAGGGAAGGCCTTCCATATTTCAGCCAGACAATGCTAAACCGCATACTGCATTACATCAGCATGGCTTTGTAGTAAAAGAGACCAGGTGCTGACCTGAAACTCCAGCAACTGGTCTTGTCAGTTCCCAGATGTTTACAGACTGTTGTTAAAAGAAGAGGGGATGCTATACAGTGGGAAACATGGTCCTGTATCAACTTTTTTGAGACGAGTTGCTGCCATCAAATTCAAAATTACCTTATTTCTTTCTTAAAATGCTACATTTTTTCAGTTTAAACATTTGATTAAATAAGATATGTTTTTTTGAGATTTGCAAATCATTTCATTCAGTTTTTATTTACATTTTACACAGTGTCCCAACATTTTTGGAATTGGGGTTGTAGGTGTCTGTCTCATCTACAAGCTGGTTTACATTGTGTGCAGCAAGAGGGGATTGTATTTTGTTCAGTCTGTGATTAGTTGAATTTACAAGTTTTGGAGCACAATAAAGTCAGAAGTTCTTAACAATAAAAACATGAGAACCACGAGGTTCCAGGGAACACACAGTTGTTGATCTGTATTCAGAGTTAAAGTGCAATATAATATTCTGTAAGAAAACAAAGTCAGGTTAACCAAAGCACCCTGAAGTTTGTAGCATCGCAGAGTTTTCAGGTCTAGATCTTTTTTATCCTGCACTTCAACACTTCAACATCAGTAGTTGTGTATATTTGTTCTTTTATACGCCACTGAAAGGAGAAGCACTGACATTTCGTTGTACAGTTGCTGTCCTGTGACAGAAATGTGTTCTTTTCTCTAAACACATCATTAATCTGCCTTTTATTTTCTATTTTAGAATATTTTACGACTTGGACACTACGGTTTATTCTATTTTATTGTTTTCTTCTTCATAACCCACCTTTTATGTCTGGTATACTTCATTACTTTTACTCTTTTACTCCTGACATTTCTGGTTTTACTCAATTTATTCTATAGTGACTTTTTTAAATTTTATTCTTTCCTTTTATACATTTTAATATTCTTATTAATCTTTTATTTCCTTTTAATTTATTTATTTTTACATTTTTATCCTACCTCTGGTGTTTCCTCATCGTTCCTATTTTCAATGATTTCTTTTTCCTGTTTGTTTGTTCTGGCCGTGTATAGCTCATCACAATGTATGTGCTATACAGTGCTATACAAATAAAGTTTGATTGATTAATTGATATTGTGTGCCAGCAAGTTATGTAACATCACTGTCACGTCTGTCTTTTGTCACCTGAAAGGAAACATGAGTTCAGTCCTATTTAGAACATGGTGCCATGTCAGCCTCTTGTGGCCAAAGTGAGAATTACAAGAAACACTTTAAAAAAAAAAAGAAGATCAGGACAAAAAATTGTTTTCACCTGCCAAAACTGATTTTTTTTCCCACCTTTTTCATAGATTAAAAAAATTAATAAAATAAAAATGAGGGAACATGAAAAGATGAATCTGGCGTTTTTTCCACACAGTCATAAACACAGGAGAGAAAAATTACTTTAGACTTCCTCCTCACTGCTCCTCCTCTCTCCTCCTCCTCACTGCTCCTCCTTTCTGCTCCTCCTCTTTCTTCCTCCTCCTCTTTCCTCCTCCTCTCTGCTCCCCCCAGAAGAACATTTTGTACATTTTTAAGTCAAGAAGTCTAGAAGTATTTTTTGTGCTTTAGTAATTTAACTGCTGGTTGTATAGATATGAAGAGGAGAGAGAGGAGGAGCAGAGAGGAGGAGAGAGGAGGAGGAGGAGAGAGGAGGAGCAGTGAGGAGGAGGCGAGAGGAGGAGGAGGAAAGAGGAGGAGCAGAGAGGAGGAGAGAGGAGGAGGAGCAGAGAGGAGGAGCAGTGAGGAGGAGGCGAGAGGAGGAGGAGGAAAGAGGAGGAGCAGAGAGGAGGAGCAGTGAGGAGGAGGAGAGAGGAGGAGCAGTGAGGAGGAGGAGAGAGGAGGAGGAGGAAAGAGGAGGAGCAGAGAGGAGGAGCAGTGAGGAGGAGGAGAGAGGAGGAAGAAAGAGGAGGAGCAGAGAGGAGGAGCAGTGAGGAGGAGGAGAGAGGAGGAGGAGGAAAGAGGAGGAGCAGAGAGGAGGAGCAGTGAGGAGGAGGCGAGAAGAGGAGGAGGAAAGAGGAGGAGCAGAGAGGAGGAGCAGTGAGGAAGAGGAGAGAGGAGGAGCAGTGAGGAGGAGGAGAGAGGAGGAAGAGCAGAGAGGAGGAGCAGTGAGGAGGAGGAGAGAGGAGGAGGAGCAGAGAGGAGGAGCAGTGAGGTGGAGGAGAGAGGAGGAGGAGGAGAGAGGAGGAAAGAGGAGGAGCAGAGAGGAGGAGCAGTGAGGAGGAGGAGAGAGGAGGAGGAAGAAAGAGGAGGAGCAGAGAGGAGGAGCAGTGAGGAGGAGGAGAGAGAAGGAGGAGGAAAGAGGAGGAGCAGAGAGGAGGAGCAGTGAGGAGGAGGAGAGTTGAGGAGGAGGAAAGAGGAGGAGCAGAGAGGAGGAGCAGTGAGGAGGAGGCGAGAAAAGGAGGAGGAAAGAGGAGGAGCAGAGAGGAGGAGGAGAGAGGAGGAGGAGCAGAGAGGAGGAGCAGTGAGGAGGAGGAGAGAGGAAGAGGAGGAAAGAGGAGGAGCAGAGAGGAGGAGCAGTGAGGAGGAGGAGAGAGGAGGAGGAAGAAAGAGGAGGAGCAGAGAGGAGGAGCAGTGAGGAGGAGGAGAGAGAAGGAGGAGGAAAGAGGAGGAGCAGAGAGGAGGAGCAGTGAGGAGGGGGAGAGAGGAGGAGGAGGAAAGAGGAGGAGCAGAGAGGAGGAGCAGTGAGGAGGAGGAGAGAGGAGGAGGAGGAAAGAGGAGGAGCAGAGAGGAGGAGCAGTGAGGAGGAGGAGAGAGGAGGAGCAGTGAGGAGGAGGAGAGAGGAGGAGCAGTGAGGAGGAGGAGAGAGGAGGAGCAGTGAGGAGGAGGAGAGAGGAGGAAGAACAGAGAGGAGGAGCAGTGAGGAGGAAGAGGAGGAGAGAGGAGGAGGAGCAGAGAGGAGAAGCAGTGAGGAGGAGGAGGAGGAGAGAGGAGGAGCGACATATAGTGAAATATTATGTCACTATATGTGACATAATAGTAGTAATAGTAATTACTATATATATATATTCATATTTCATGGTAGATTCAAGAGTATGCAGCAATTCTGAACTCCCACAAACTGTACAGCATCTCTTTGCCCACAAGGGGGCGCTCTCGCTTTGTCTCAGCAGCAAAGCTATATTCCATAGTCAATCAAACCCTGTTACATGCAAACCATGGAGTATTAGTATTTTTTATTGTCACAGGTGTGGCTGGTATGCCTCTTCTTTCACATCAGTATTTAACGACAATGCTTTTTTAATGCCTCGAGTGATTCCAACTTTTGTTTTTGTCCTGAACAATCTCAGAGGAGACGAAAGCATCAGATATCCTGTCAGGACTATTTGTTTCACAATTATACATCGATCAACAGAAGCCATAAAGTTTCTGTGATTAAACATCAGTCTACATCTCTTCTTAATTAACAATCATGATCTGTTCTTTTCATACTGTCAATATAATAAATGAAGTGAGGTCTCAATTATATATATTTTGATGATGGCTGCGCAGGTAAAGGTTTTCCAAGGCAGGTGAAGCTGAAGTTTGTCTTTCGTGTCTTTTTAGTGACTGGGTTTTGTCACCATCCACTTCTAACTTATGGCACTGGACTTCATTATGTGTTTGACTTTAAAGACCATGTAAAGTGAATTCAGACATTTTCTTCTAAACACATTAAATAGGTCATAAATGTATTTCTAAAAAAGGTGTAAAAACTTTTTCGTGCCATTTTGGTGTTTTCCACGCATCGTATTTGAACGAACTCCTCCTAGGGATTTTATCCGACTGACTTCAAATTCACTCAGAAACATCTTGAGACATTGGAGATGAAAAGTTATCAAAAACGTTCTGATTAGGGATTCGGTTGCTTCGTGGCGATGTGTGGAATTTTGCCTTTTCGCCATTTAACAGTAACTGCTGGCCAAATGGGGGTACTGCTTATCGTGCTGACAAAACAAATGCCTTTTTGACCGCCTAAACGTGCCCCAAATCTCACGAAAATTTGCACGAATATCAGACCCGGCGAAAAATTTGATATTTTATGGTTAGACACAATGGCTGCCGCAAAATGGCTCAATAGCGCCCCCTAACGAATATAAAAATGTGAAAGATTGACGTACATGAACGAAATTTGGAATATATATGTATCATGTCCAGACGCACAAAAAAGTCTGGCGGGCCCATGACGTCACTCCAACAGGAAGTCGGCCATTTTGAAAAATATGTGCGATTTTGGCGATTTCCATGCATCGTACTTTTACGAACCTGTCCTAGGGATTTTATCTGCCCGACTTCAAATTCACTCAGAAACATCTTGAGACATTGCAGATGAAAAGTTATCAAACACTTTCTAATTAGGGATTCGTTTTGGGCGTGGCGGCGCCGACAATTTCCTTCGCCATTTGATCCTTCGCCAAAAAGCAGGAAGTCCTTATAACTCCTACAGAAATCGTCCGATCTACACCAAATTAATCACGCATGTAGAGGGTCCCGCCCTGAACACGTGTATGCATCAATACTGTGTTAGCTCCATAGCGCCACCTACTGGATACAATTGCGCCGCCTAGAAAATTGAAAAAAAAATTGAGCCCCTCAATTCAGATTGACATAGATAAACGAAATTCGGTACAAATATGTATCATGTAAAGACGCACAAAAAAGTCTCTTGGACCCATACCCTCACTCCAACAGGAAGTCGGCCATTTTGAAAAATATGTGTGATTTTGGCGATTTCCACACCTCATATTTGAACGAACTCCTCCTGGAGATTTAATCGGACCAACTTCAAATTCACTCAGAAACATCTTCAGACATTGGAGATGAAAAGTTATCAAAATCTTTTTGATTACTGGTTTGGTTGCTTCGTGGTGATGTGATGAATTTTGCCTTTTCGCCATTTAACAGGAACTGCTGGCTAAATGGCGGCACTACACCCCGTAGATGATTAAGAAAATTGAGCCCCTCCCTCCAGATTGACATAGATGAACAAAATTTGGTATATATATGTATCGTGTAAAGACGCACTAAAAAGTGTCTTGGGCCCATACCCTCACTCCAACAGGAAGTTGGCCATTTTGAATCAAATTTGCGATTTTGGTGCTGTTTGTTTCCATTTGACTTAGAAGATGCGTCGCGGCAAGTCTCGCTCATTTGTGGCGGGGCAGGGGAGCTTGGGCCCGGTCATCGCTGCTTGCAGCTTTAATTATTCTTACTTTACATGGACTTTAACTAGAGCTCAACAATTGGATTTTTTCCAGACAATATTGCATTGGCTTAAGTTTTTATTTTATTTTTCTCTCTTTCTATTTTTCTTTCTGTACTTGGTTTTTATATTTTTTGTTTTTAATTGTATGTTTTAATGTTTCCAATTTTAACTATTATTGGGTTTTATTTTTATTTTTTAAATTGTATGTTTTTATGTTATTTGCTTCCAATTATTACTGTTAAATGTTTTGTTTTTATGTAAAGCACACTGAGTTGCCCCTGTGTATGAAATAAAGCTGCCTTGCTCTGCCTTGGCAGTTTAAATTGTAATTATTGTCTATACATTAGGCCATGGGTGTAAATATAGACAGTAGGACATGTCCCTACCAATATTAAGGTGTGGCTGAATTGTCCCCACCATCTTATTGTTGGTGTAGTTCTTGATAGTGAAATGTCATTTAATTTTACCAGTTAGTTAAATTTCTTCCCAGAAGTTAATTGAGACATCAGGTCTTTAAAAAAAATATAAAACAAAGTTTCAGTCACAGTTGAGTTTAACCAGAATGCTCTGTAAAATGTATCTTTGAAATTAGTGGGAGAAATGCTTAGTATTAAATTACATAGCTCCTCTTTTCCATGAGTGGATCAGGAGTGTAGTTATAAATGAAAATGATTTATGAGGTAAATTTGCCGTCCAACAAAAGAAATGGCCTTTCCGAAGTTTAAACCATATACGCCCTTGCAACAGATGTTTATGGGTGGTCTAAAGAACAAGATTTGATAGCAGCAACCATTATCACAAATGTAGTCTAGTTTGTACATATCAGAGTGGGGTGTCTGTTGTTAGGCACAACAGCTGCAGGAAATAATGATTGTAGACAGTGGACTCAGTGCTTGTTACCCTGTGGATACTTCACTGCTTTTGGACTTTGGAAGTACTTATTAATGCAGTTTGGCGGATATGATAGTTAAACCACTTTAGTGCCTGTTTATAATTGTTTTTTATTTTTAAAAAACAAACAAAAAAACTTGATTTCATAAGTTAGCTATATGTAGCATACAGTCTAATATTTTGGAGGATAATGAAGCATAAATGTATTTACAACTACATGATACAGACACATCTGGTTAGTATCCTGCATTCAGAAGTCTAGACTTGAGAGGAGTGAAACAATGGGTGTGGCTCAGGCATAGACAAGGATGACGCAGGAAGTTGTTTTCCTGCATTTATTTGCTCCTGCAAAAGACAATGAAAAACACATATCATTTTCTTCTGGGCTGTTTTACTGAACCTCTGTTTCTAAACTGATAAAACATCATTTAATGAGAAAATATGTTAACTAACATGTTAAAAGCTCTGCAGCGCTTTCTGGGTGAGGTGACACAGAAGCCTGCAGTAGAACAAATGGTGTGAACATGAAAACAAATCTATAAAACTTATATTAATGATCAAAACAACATAAAACAGCTATGTAATGTTAGCAGTATTCACATTAAACAATAAACACCAGGTTTTTATTAAAGGCACTGGAGAAATCAAAGTACAGGATTCCCACAGTGCTGCCTTTCTTGTCCAGGTGAGAGACGGCTTGACGAAGCACTGTTGTCTCCATCCTGAGGGTGATAGGCAGGCTGCTGTGGGTCCAGTGAGGTGCTCAACTGAGGTCTGAGATGGGCCAACACAAGGACCGGGTTGTTGTTAGGAAGAATTCATAAAGACCGTTTTGTGTTAGTGCTGGTGTAACAGAGTAGAAAAATGAACTTTTTAAAATTCTGTTGAGTATTTGTGAATTTTAATCTCAATGAGTTTTTATTAATCTTTCTCTTTTTTTTTTACGTTTCCTGAGGAAACTACGTTTTTGGATGCTTTGGCCTTTTCTGTACCTCCTGGGTTTCCGGGTATGGTCACATCTAGGGATGCTCGATATTGACTTTTCTGCCGATATCCGATATTCCGATATTCCCCAACTCTTAATTTCCGATACCGATATCACCCGATACCGATATTTGCAGGCTTTTTACACCAAAACTGTTTCTGGTAACAACATAACATATCTCCTACTGTTGAATTAACACATTATGACTAATTTTATTGTGATGCCCCACTGGATGCAAACATAAATGCAACATGGCTTTCCACATGTAAACACTGTCTGTGCAAAATAAGAGAACAACTTCAACTTAAGTTATCGAAAAAAGGGCCAATATGGTACTGCCATATTTATTATGCTGCTTTGCAGTCATTGCAAATTACACATTTACTATGCGTAGGACACACTTGGAAATAGCTCCAAACCACAGACATAAGCCCCGTTTCTGGAGGCGGGACCTTTTATAGGAACGTCCTCTTACTCGCTCCTCTCAGCTGTTGTGTCTCCAGCAGAGTAGGACCCAGATAGGACTCAGATAGGACCCAGATAGGACCCAGATAGGACCCAGATAGGACCCAGATAGGACCCAGATAGAACCCAGATAGGACCCAGATAGGACCCACCAGACTCTGACGGTGACGTCACAGGGGCGACTCGCCGAAAGCATAACAGAGAAAATGACAACAAGGAGGTAAACCTTCTGTTTGTGTGTTCGTGTACATGGCGGTGGACGCTATGAACTTGTTAGCTACGGTTAGCCACGGTTAGCCATGGTTAGAGACCCACGAGTCTAGCGTGTTTTTGTTAAACGTCATCAAGCGCCGGTAAACGTCCCATGCTGCGTTCATGCAGGCTCGGAAATCCTGTAGCCTACAGAACAAATATCGGCTATAAAAACCTGATACCGATATTTCCCGATATTACATTTTTAAGTGAATATCGGCCGATAATATCGGAGGGCCAATATTATCGGACATCCCTTGTCACGTCAGCCCCTCACAGTGCTGTGTCGCATTGATGAGGGTAAGTTGTGCTGAGAAATGCTGATGCACTTTTTAAATGTTTTCTTTGGTAAATGAGCCATTTGTTTTAACCTTAATATAACCCAGCCTGCACTGGAAAGTTCAGAGGTGTGTGCTGATTCAGTGTGTTGATCAGAAGTATTTCAGACACTAATTACTGTGATGTTTCAGTATTTACAGACCAAACTGAGCTGCAGCACGTGTTGAAGCACGGTGTGTAAAAATGCAGCGCTGCAGCAGAGACACACAGTATGAGCACAGATCTGCTTACAAACATCCTCTAACTTTGTTGTTTTTACATTATAATACAGAACAAAGTTCCAGCATCTTTGTAATAATAAAAACTTCTGTAAAGAAATCACCTCTGTCATCCTGCTCCAGTTTACAGTGTGTTTATCCATGCAGAGAGAGGAGCAAAGATGCATTAC
Organism: Scomber scombrus; assembly: GCF_963691925.1. Classification (NCBI taxonomy): domain Eukaryota; kingdom Metazoa; phylum Chordata; class Actinopteri; order Scombriformes; family Scombridae; genus Scomber; species Scomber scombrus. Next base: position 29,457,653 of record NC_084982.1, read on the forward strand.
AATAAATAAATACATCAGTCATAGGAAGGATTTTGATTGGCTCTCAGCGTTTTATCGTTCATCAAATCGCTCTGAAGGAGATCCACTGATATCGTTCTCCTCTATCGTTGTTGTTATAAATGCTATGTGGACTCCTCCATCCACATGAATTAGAAGGATATTTAAAACCATGTATTTATAGTTATTGTTATAGTTATTGTTCTCAGTGTGTACGGCCCTTTATCTTCAGGTTTACTTAATGGATCGCCACGTTTACTGTTTGTATTTTAAGTGATTGCTTGGCCAATACATCCATAGATATATATAAATAGAACACATCAACCTCCTCATTTCCCTCTACTACATGAGCAGGAACTTCAATAGAGACTGAACCGAAAACCAAAACTTAAATATACAGTGACTAAAAACAGGACACGTGCAGGTGAGTAAAACAAGACACAGGTGAAACACATGAGGAAATCAACTAAGGCGGGAAAACACAGGAAGCAAAAATAACAGAAAACACACACAAAGAAAAAACCTGTCAAAATAAAACAGGAACTAAAAGACAAACTGAAAGCTCAGGCTGGATGTGACAACATGCCTTATGATCTGAGGTATCTGATTGGGCTATAGCCAGTGAGCAGATTGGATATATATTTAGAGAGAGAGAGTGTTTTCAGTACAGGTGTAATGTGTCGTATTTTCTTACTCCCAGTTAGCACTCTGGCTGCAGCATTCTGAAACCACTTGCTCCTGAATTTGGCCAAGATCAAGAACATGGTTGTGGATTTTAGGAGGAGCACAGCATCACAATGCATCACAGAGACTGTCTACAGAATGGACATAACAGACTCCACATCTTAAGGAATCTTCGGTCCTTTAATGTGTGCAGTAAGATGTTGCAAATCTTCTACGCTGTGGCAAGTGCAATATTCTGCAATCTGTTGAGGCAGCAGCATCAGAGCCAGGGACACCAACAAGCTGAACCATGTGATTAGGAAGGCTGGTCCTGTGCTGAGGTCTCCTATGATCACTGTTAAACATCATGGAGAACAACTGAAACTGAAATCAACAGTTGGTAGCAGCTAACCAGAGAATTATTTCCAATTGGTCTAACAACAAAAAAATATTAACAAATTGACATTATTAAATAACATTATCTTCTTGGCACATAGAAACATCTTCAGGACCTTTCCACTCCCACCCCAAAAACATCTGACCAATGAGAGGAGAGGACATTCTCACTTGGCTTTGAGTAATGCTATTTGGTTTGCTTGATTTTATTTTCTTTGTTTAAAGAGACTGACACAAGTTTAACACCTCAATCCAGACCAGAGTTTCAGACCAGAACAAACCAACTAGATGTTGAGAAGGCATGCATCACTGTTTGTCTTTTTTAAACAGCAAAAAGACAAAACCATCTTTGGTCGTGTCCATCCAGTAATCTCTATTACAGCCCGTGATATTAAAGCTGAAGTAATCTTTAGACAAAACAGCATACTTCTCAAGGTGGCAGCAGAAAAATGGTTATGGTCTCACCAGAATGATAATGTTATGATCCGCAGAGAATATGGTCAAACCAATGTGGCGTCTTTTAGGATCACAAACTAACATTTAACACACAGGTAAAACTGGGGAGAAACAATACATTTCTCTGTGACATCTTTTGCAAAGACAGGAATCAAAAGCCTGAGGGAATTAAAGGGGTGATGTCGGCATCCTGAGTCCAGCGTGTGTTCACACTTAAACAAAAGCACTTTGGTACTTGTTAGGGAAAGATTGTGGGGGTAGTAGAGCCCCAAGCCATTCAGGACACGTCCAGCATCAGTGACGTGCACAGACATTTTGGGGGGCAGGTGCTCATTGAAAAATAAGGGCACTTTGTGCGGCATGTGGAACTGCCTGCTGCCTTATTATAGCAGTGTGAGATTTATCTCCCTCATCTTCCATGCTAGTAGAGCTGCTTCCCTGCTGTAGCTGCCTAGAGTAGAATAATAATAGTTTTAATAATAGCCTATTTTTTAAGTTTTAATAATAGCCTATTAAGGTAAATACAAGATTACTGTAAGTTTTGTAACATAGAAATAACGCATGGTTGGTACAAAATAATATAATTAGCTAATATAGCTTCATACCTGATTTAGTACCGCCAAACCACTTTGTGTAGTTAAAATAAAATGTGGACAGCTTTTAAGATATTTCAATAGAATCAAAGGAACAGTTCAACTTTAGCTTTAAAAGGCCCTAAACAGTTAACATGACTCTGGTCTTGACTTTGACCTTATACCGTATATTGGGGCATTATTATTTATCACACACTTTTAATCGCCGAGCATTTATAGATGATCATGTCAACATGGGCCACATACAGTACACTGTTAAAAAACAAACAAAAAAAACAGTTTTCAAAAGCCACTGGCTTGGTCCAAAGGGCAGGTGCTATAGCACCACCTAGTGTCTATCTGTGCACGCCAATGTCCAGCATTGAGGGGGGCATTTCAATACTAACGGTTTGAATTGACAAAGTTCAGATGTGTGTGGAGCAGTTTTGTGTCTATGAATGCCCAGCTACCATGCCTGAAAAAATCATGGCACAAATGAAGAATAAGTTATGCCAATACTATGTGGATTATCTTCTCATCACTAATCTGACTCAGGTGAGCTCAGGCTTAAATTAACATCCTTCTGTCTAAATAACCAGGCACAGGATTCCCAGTAATGCGCCTACACATTGAAGACTCTCCTCTGGGTAATATTAAAGATATCAGGCATTGGTATTTTTGTATTTTTTGCTAGAAAAAATACATTGCAAAGGAACTCTCCAGTATTGTGTGATTTTTACAGTGCAGGTTGTTGTAGAAACATGCACATTATTTGGCAATGATTGCTATTCATAACAAATAGCAATCTGATTAAATGACGGCTTTAGTGACAGAAAATGTCAAATATGTGTGTCTTGGTGGTGGTGTGTGTGTGTGTGTGTGTGTGTGTGTGTGTGTGTGTGTGTGTGTGGGGGGGGGGGGGGTTATTAAACCATTCTTTAATAAACATGATGTACTGTACAACATTTTTTCTGTACTTTGTTTTTATTTCTTATTATAAGTGGGGTTTTTTGTTTTAATGTTTCCAATTTTTATTATTATTGGGTTTTATTTCTATTTTTTAAAATTGTATGTTTTCATGTTTTTTGTTTCCAATTCTTACTGTCAAACATAAGCTGTTTTTATGTAAAGCATATTGAGTTGCCCCGGGGTATGAAATGTGCTATATAAAAAACTGCCTTGCCTTGTACTTCAAGTCATAGAGGACTATTTTCTGTATTAAACCAAGGCCATGATCTTTCCCTAAGCTTAACCAAGTGCCACCAGTGTCTAGTTATGTTGAGAGAAAATGTCATTCAGCCAGCATTACATTCCCAGCAAAATGTCTATATTGTGCTTATTAGCATATGTAGATAATAATGAGCAATAACTGTGGAAGGCCTCCAATGACGGCATCTGATGGTGATAATTCATCATCTCCACACCACCAGAAGAGGAAGTGGAATAACTTTGGAGAGATTATCTAAAGTGCATCCTATTTAATCTCATTGTAGATAATATTTGTTTGTTGTCGGTGAAAAATAAAAGATTTTTGAGGATTTGTTCTGGCAATATTCAAGATTTATGGCAGTGTGTATCTCTTCCGATCAGACAATTCATTACTTAACACAGTCCATTATACAGTAAACAAACACTTCAAATACAATATACTAGTGTTGTTGCTGCTTTTTGGTCCAGCCTCATGGACGATGACATCACTCACTAAAGTCTTGAATCCTTATTTGTCAGCAAAGAGAGAATCTGCTGGAGAACCTCCTCGGTGTCTGTTTGAAGCTCCCCCTCCCCCCCCCCCCCTCTCTGGGGACTTCATGTTGTAATGGTTGCATCCTTGACATTGAGCTGCTCTCTATATGTGTGCCACTTGGCATAGACTTAGGCAAAGTTAAGCCAATGGCGAGACGGAAATGTTAACATCTTTTATTATTCACACAGCTAGCAGATGCTTGAGCCCCGGGACACTAACATAACAGCAGAGCATTAACTCCTTCATTTATAGAGACGGAGATCCACCGAGTCAACGCAGATTAAGAAACTTGCTCAAGAGGATGAAAACCAACATCACATCCAACATGATTTGAAGCTGCTGGCCATGAACTTCACTGAATCCCAAACTTCTATCCAGGAAAGCACATTTTATATAAAAACAGTAATATTTTGATCATTAAAAACAGCTGCACTGGCTGGATAAGCTTTTCTGAATACACTTTTTATCCTGATCTTCATGTGAGGAGAATAAAAAGGAAAGGAAAGGAAATGACATAAGGAGAAACTCTTGAAATCCAGTTAATTTGCTCCATGGCCAAAATTAAGCCTGCAGCGTTCATAAATTACCATTTCATTAAGATTCAGAGGCAAAACACATTTAAATATTCATGTGTTCTCTAGCAGCCCTGTCTTTGATTATACTTTAATTACATGACTTTGTCCTAAACAAATGAGGGGCAGCAGAATAAAGGCCTATTTGTCTTTGCGGATAATGAGTGCAGCTGATAGGTAGCTGAAGAAGACTGTAGAGAAGGTGAAGCTCCCTGCAGGCTGAGGCAAAGAAACCGTCTGTTTCTGTGTAGCTGAAGCCAGTTGAAAAGACTTCACACCTGCAGCTCCTCTCACATCATTTCTTCCTTTTGAGGTGGTTAAGGTTCTAGTGGTCTACTTTTTGCAACAGTAGGCTACTGTAAAAAATTAGGTGCGCTAGATTCCCCCCCTCCCAGATTTCAGTGGAGAGACCTGAAGTCAACCCCCGTCTGTCTCCCCATCTCCTTTTTTTTTGACTTAAGATCTTCTCAGCAGAAGCCTGCTAGTTCTCAAACTAGAAGTAGGGTGCCCACTGCAACAAGGTAAACATACAAAAGCAATAGAAAGCTGATCTTTTTTGTTTGTTTTTTTGTTTTGTGTGCGCCCCAATGCCACCCTGCCAATCAATCAATCAATCAATCAATCAATCAATCAATCAATCAAACAACTTTATTTATCCCCGGGCAATTCAGTTTGCAGACTCAAGTCACATGGAAAGAACAACAAAAGGACCACAAGATAAAAAAACAAAAAAACCCAACACATACAGCATCCACTCCGTCAGTACCACAGGTTGGCATGGGCAACCGGAGCTAGCAGCAAGTAACAGTAATAGAAATGTACACATGAAGGCTCTCAGGTTTACAATGCCTGGCCTGTGTTCATTTAGCTGTCAGCAGCATTTAAACCCTGATGGCCGCCCTGGGCAACTGCCCATTTCACCAATATCTAAACCCACCACTGACTGTAAGTTATTCTTGTGAACATTTAAGAGGTTCTTGAAGCCCTTCATGTGCTTTTAGTTTTCTTAAAGACGTTTTATTGAAATGTTAGGAGGTTCTAGAGGTACTTTCGGGGGCTTGTTGTGGTCATTGATGACCTCTCCTAACCCCCTTTTACCTCCTCACCCTTCATCTTAAATGTTATTGCTTGTCAAAGCTCCTTACAACCACATGGCTGGCTGAAGTTCAAAAGCTACTTCTCTAGGGAGCAGAGTGTGTGGGTTTATTCACCTGTTAACAAAGAAATACATAGAAACATTTTCCTCCACATGCTTTACCTTTGTATGTGGGTCTAAGAAGCTCTGTATCTCTTCACTGCCTCTGACATATTTTTTCATTTTCAGATGCCAAAACACAAGCAGATGAGGATTTTCCTGAACCGTGTATAAAGTTGAATTTTCTAAGTTTTAATTATCCTTTAGAAGGTTCTTGTGGTGACAGAGGAGGTTTTAGGGTTCTTTGGGATATTCTAGGAGTTCATTCTCTAGTTCTTAACGGCTTTTAAGGATGATAAGAATTAAGGATGTTCTTATTGTTCTAGATGGTCCTAGTTGTTGAAGTGGTTCTTGAGGTCATTGAAGGGTTCTAGTGGGCACTTATAATTAATTTTATATGATTATATTTGATTTTATTTATGTCGAATGTGAAGCACTTTGTGACTGTTGTCTGTGCAAGGTGCTATATAAATAAACATTGCTTGCTCCTCCCCTTAGATGGGACATTACACATACATCACATGCTGCATCTCTTCATCAGCCTGAGGGAAGGACGGTGTAATGAGCCCTGCTAATGATCTCAGAAATACAGTGTAAGCAGTGTGTGGTCTCTCGTGGATGAACTGCCATGCTGATTCATTTTGAGCAAAGGCCATATGACTCCTATAACTTCCCCTCTCAGCAGTTAGCGGTGTGGAATGACACCAGTTGTTTTAAGTGAAGATGTGAGATGTGGCTTCTGCTCCAATTATCTTTCATAAGTCATTTCGTTTTTAGAGAATAAGAATATAGAGCATCACAAGCTAATATAATTACATTTCTTCATAAGACTGAACAGTATACTGAATGATGAGGCATTTAAATTACTCTATGTCAGTATGAAACATGTCCTAAGAAGATATTGAAAACAGTGGGGTATTGTGACCATTTGTGTAATAAAATTAGTTTATTTTAATGTCACTCCAAATTTTTGCATTGTTTTGTTGAACTGGCAAGGCCTTCTACAAATGTGTAGAGGGACAACCTAAAATAGAGCTCCCTGACATGTTTACCCAGAAACTAGCTAAAGGAAGATCCTAATTGCGTCAAGAGGATTTATTTTCTCGTTTGCTGTTGATTTTCCCAGTAAAGACAAATTGAAGTGATTTTGAGAAGGTTAATTTTGATTTATGTTAAATGAGGAGAAATAATTTTTTCAGTTCAATTTTCATTTATCATAGGCCCTCTGTGAGGACCTAGCATGCACTGATGGTTTCCCACCATAAAAACTGGTGTATAAGACGCATCTTTAACGCATTTTTTATTCATTCAAAAGTGGGATGTGTCCTATACACCAGTAATAAACAGAGATACGTTGGATCTGGATATGATCATAGGTCTGTAAAAGGTCGTCAACACTAAGAACAATAACCATAACTGTAAAATAATGTATAATGATGTGAGCGTCCACACTTAATGTCCTATAAACAGCACACGCTTCGCTCCAGCTGTGTCAGCAGCTAATGCAAAATAGACCATGATGAGCCGTTACTGCTGTATGTCGTACAGAAAAATAAAAAAAATAAAACCAGGCAGGTTGAACGGCAGGTGCTGATTCAGTGTGTTGATTAAAGTATTTTGGGATATTAGCTTCTGTAATATTCCAGTATTTACAGACCAAACAGATGTTGAAGCGTGATGTGCAAATGCACACAAATGGGCAGATTATTGAGCTGTGGCAGAGGTACACAGTATGATTACAGAAGCCTAAAATATTCACTAAGTTTGGTGTTTTTCCACTGGATGGAACAGAGGATGATGCTTTGTTTGACTCTGGGACTGACACAGAGTGTGCGGACAGTGCGCTTGATGAGCCTTACAGCGATTTGGGCGCAATATTTGTGCACAGTGACAGCTCTGATGAAGAGTTTTTGGGACTCAGTGAGCACACAGCCACACACTGGGTCAATTATGTAAAGACACAGTGTTCTTTTAAAAGGTTTAATTGAAACTCGGCCTAACTGAACCCAGTCTGAGTTTATATACCGGTCCAGTTCAGTTAAATCATTACCGGACCATTAATTAATTAAATTAATTATCAGGCTGCCCTAACAAGTCTCTAAAGACTCTCCAGGTCGATCCGGGGGGGCAGACACCCTCTCTACATTTAAGAGTAGGCTTCAAACGTTCCTTTGTGATAAAGCTTATAGTTAGGGTTCCAGCTCCTAGTTTATGCTGCTATAGGCTTAGACTGCCGGGGGACTCCCATGATGCACTGAGCTCCTCTCTCCTCCTCTCTCTCGCTATCCATCCATCTATTTCCATTAACATTCATGTACTATTAATGCATCAATAAGCTAAACTTCTTCCCCGGAGTTGTCTGTGCTTTTCTGGTCTCACAGGTAATCTGGTCCTGTAGACGTCCGGATGACAGATTCCAGTCCCGGACCTTCAATGTGCTTCTCTCTCCTTCCTCTCTCTCCTCTCCTTCCTCTCTCTCCTCTCCTTCCTCTCTCTCCTCTCCTTCCTCTCTCTCCTCTCCTTCATCTCTCCTCTCCTTCATCTCTCTCTCTCTCCTCTCCTTCCTCTCTCTCCTCTCTACTCCAACCGGTCGAGGCAGATGTTCTCCCACTGTGAGTCTGGTTCTGGTTCTGAGGTTTCTTCCTGTTTAAAGGGAGTTTTTTCTCTCCACTGTCACCAAGTGCTGCTCATGTGTGAATGTTGGGTCTCTTTAAAATTAAACCTGAAGAGTTCGGTTTAGACCTGCTCTATGTGTAAAGAGCCTTGAGATGACTTTGTTGTGATTTGGCGCTATACAAATAAAGATTGATTGATTGATTGATTGATTGATTAACCTGACACACTGTTTCAGGTGTAATATGTTTTATTGCTTTTCAATTAAAACTAGATTGAGAAAGCTTTGGATAATAAACATATGTGTTTATAAATGAATAGTTACTGGTGCATTCAAATAAACCAGTCTTTAATATAAAAGTGTTTTTCCCAGCATGACATTCCCCAAAATAGACTGCGATTATACACCGGTTCGACTCATACACCGTTTTTTACGGTAATCGGTGTTGTGCTGTTCAAACAATGATGCTACATCATGTACATGTATAAAATGTTTGTTTCAATAATGAGACAAACAGTGGAACCAGTGAAACCCTTGCAGGCTGGAAAGCAGTACAAGACAGAGAATATCCAGAGAGTGTGTGGGAGCACGCTCGAGGATGACTCACACAAGCCTGGACAACAACCGTAAATAAGGAAACAAAGAGGAAAAGTCATCAGGCTGCAGGCAAAGAAACTGTTGAGTTGATGTGATGTTCAGAGGCAGCAAATGCAAAACGCAGTCGCTACAAATTTGGTTAAAATTGAGTTATGGAAGGGAAGGTTGCTACACCCTAAGCACCAATTACTTTATTATAATCAAGATTCAACCACTTTTGGTGTTTCTCAAGGCAAGTTTAACACCTGGTACTAATCCATAACCAGTGACATCATCAACAAGGTGCAAGGATACACCCAAGCTCATTGCTAGCTGAATCCAAATATCCATCCTCTGGATTTGTGGGTTGAGGCTGTGCTCTCAGCTGGAAGCTGGAAGCTGTTACCATGACATGGTGACAATATTTAATATTTTTTCAGGAGACAAAATAGCCATGCAGATTGCCATTATGTGGTCAGTTTGTTTGTTAATCTGCTGCTAAGTTTTTGGAGATGTGAGGAGCCACTGGCCAGGTGAGATCATCCACTCATCTCAGCTCAGAGTCCTGCATCATCTTCCAGGGAGAACATGATCTGATGAACTGATCTGTGCAGCTCTTTGGTGACTGCTGCCTCTAATGTCCCCGCAGCAATTCTATGTACGCAAGTAGGCAGTGCAAAGTGTGTTGTTGGTGCTTTTGTGGAAACTGACTTTTAGATGTCTAAGAGTCATGTCTGTGTCAAAATAATATAATAAAACATATTAAGTTTATATCTTTTTTAATGTACTAAAATGTAAATGTCAGTGATCACTGTCACTGAACTCTGGAAGTCTGCAGAAAGTCAACTTGAGCACCCATGTGGACTTGACTGAATTGTGCATTTGGACATTCCTCTGCACTCATTTCTCAATCTAGCGTCTACACGGTGCTGCCCGCTTATTAACAAGGTCTAAGAAACGAAACCACATCACCCCCATCCTTGCTCCTTCCCTCTCCATTCACTTAAGGATAACATTCAAAATTCTTCTAGTTGCTCATAAATCCCTCCATGGTATCGCCCCCCACATACAGCCCCCTCCCAAACTAATGGAATGGCAAGGCCAATCCCTTTGTTTTTGTTGTACACTGAAGACATTCCCCTCCATTGCAGCCGGTTTGGTTGGGACTGTATATCTCAGAACTTCTCACCCCCTTACAACACCAACAGGTCCCTCAGATCCTCCCACCTCAGCATGTTGGCAGTGCTCCGCTCATGAAAAAAAAAAGGGTGGGGACAGGACCTTTTCCGTAGCGGCCCCTCAGCTCTGGAACAGCCTGCCAGGTCAGACAGGCTGAGTCTGTTGATACTTTTAAGATGCTTCTAAAGACTCATTTTTATTCTCTGGCTTTTAACTGTATTTAATCTGTTTTATTTGTTGTCTGATTTCTTTTGATTTAAATGTGAGCTTAAATTTTGTTCTATTTTAATGTGATCCTTTTATGCTTATGTGCTTACATGTGCCTGCCTTTGTGAAGCACTTTGGTGCGAAGTCTGTTTGCTTTTTAAAGTGCTATATAAATAAAATAAACTTGAAACTTGAAGCTTAATCCACACCATTGTATTTCTTTAAATACAGTCAAATGATGATCTGAGGTGAGTCCCAGCTAGGGGCTTGGGGTCCATGTGGTCTGGCTTGTTTTGCTTTTATATACCTACTGTCCTTTCTGACTTTCATTGTTCATGTTTTTTTTGTTTATTCAGGAGAGCGGTTTGTCCGCCTATCTCCTATACCTGGTGATGTTATTCAACCAGCCTCAGCTGAAATCTGTTGTTAAATGAAATCCAGATTCAATGGATATATGGCTATAATTTAAATATATAGTATTTAAGCCTCATACAACCGGCTCTGAAATGATCAAACCATCTTGAGTTGTTGGTCATATACATGGGACTCTTTCCTATCTCTTCTCTACCATCCATCCCATTTGATGTAAAACACAAATCAATGGGGAAACAAACACGTTGGTGCAGATTTAAAGTAAGTATCTACTTTTGTAAATACAGAAATGTTCATCCTCAATTTTAAACAGCTCACACATTTTAAAACATAATTTATCTATATTCTGGCAAATAAAGGCAGATGGTTAATTTTTGTTTATTTTACTTCACCATCTTTCTTCCCTTTTTCCAGTGTTTCTTTTCTCTCTCATCTATCATAAATTATTGAATTTCTCTCTGCACAAACTCTTTTCAGTCTTCAGCAGAAAAACATCGGAGCAGCTTCATTGTTTCTGAGCACATTTTTTCTGAACTTGGAAATTGTGCCTGTTAGACTCGAAATACCTTTTATTTGCTTTTAGTTGAGTTTAACTCCAATGGGATGAATAAATCATTTGAGCGTCACGATAATGCAGATTCATCAATATTTCAGTCATTTCTGTTGTAAAGAGTCAATTCTTAACATTTCAATCCAGACAGAAAAATACATGTAGTGTTTTGATCCTGAGAGCTAATGCCTCCCAGTCACACACATTTATTTACCGCCATACCAAAAGGGAAAGACACTGAGAGCTGTGTGATTTGAAAGTTTTAACTTTTTTTTGCGACCAAATGTTTTTATTGAAAAAAAGTTCACGTATATATATATATTTTATATATATATATATATATACAATACTCACAGGCTTATATGTACTTTGAAGAGTTATTACTTGCTGTAAATAATTTCTCCTCTCTCTGTGCAGGCTGTAAAGAGATTGCTTCCTTGTGTAACTCTTATGTCCAATAGGTTTGAGGGATAAATCCACATTCCATGTTCTCTGCAAAACTGTGTTCAAAGCCTTTTAACTTGGAAATGCATTTTCCCAGAAACAAGGGCCATCTTCTCTTCCATTGAAGACAGTTTACATAGACAAACCAGATAGAGGATGGGTCTCCAGACACAGATGTTTTGTTTTCACATTGATGTCAAATTAGTCACACTGTTATAAAAAGAGCAAATGTGAAGATGGATTTTTTTTTTCCTGCTGCGTATCTTGCTGTTCATCTTCCAAAAATCTCATTAATCCACATCAAAACCACTCTGAGGTCCAGCGAACACAAGCAGCAGCAGTGTGCACATGCTCAGATGTAGTACTCCTTTTTGCTGACGTCCATGGCGTCCTGCAAGGCAGGGTCACCTCGCAGCGCTGTGTCCGCCGTCTCTGCAGACTCCATGCCCTTGGCCTCATTGGTGTGATACGAGCCTTTGTGTCTGAACATGTAGCGGATCACGACAACGGCCAGACCGATCAGCACCAGGACGACGGTGGCAATGACAACTGACAAAAAGGAGACAAATGAGTCAGAACAGACTGAGATGAGTGTTTTTGGTGTGGTGGTAACTGACATATTACATTCAGCAATGATTTAAGTGGAAAATCGACAAATCTCACCTGCCAACAGAAATGATGACATAGGCTGAGCAATACAATGCCCCAATTTTCCCAAATTAAGTTTGATTTACTTAGTCAGAAGAATACAACCTGATGTTGTTCAGACAGCTAAGATAGACATGATTTACCTAAAACATCAAAAATTTAACTATATTTGTATGTTGATGGCTTTATTTTACTGGTATTATTGATTGATTTTATTTGGTACAAATGTTGAGGTGAACGTTTTTTTTAATAAAGCCTCATACATGAAGCTCAAGTCCATGGTTGTCATGTTCGGAAAATGCATTAAAAAATAACA
>NC_084982.1:29475153-29490153 GCF_963691925.1 Scomber scombrus
TCCTGGGTCAAGCAGTAAAGACTGCCAGGTCCACCAGCACCAGCATGATTATGATGGGTTTGAGGTTAAAACTAAAACTGGTGAGACATTGTTTAGTTATTACGCTACGAGCCGCTGGAACAGCTGGAAACTCAAAACCTGCTCAGCCTGGCTTTATGATTAAGAACAGGATTGTTTTATAGTCTTTTTATTATATTTTATTGACTTTGAAACATCAAAATTGAAATAAAAAGATTATAAAACAATTCAGTTCTTAATCAAAAGCCAGGCTGAGCAGGTTTTGAGTTTCCTTTTTAAACATTTCCACACATCATGTTCCTGTCCTTCACTGGTCTGAGCCAAAGTGACGGACCAACCAACCGGCAACCACAGTGCCAAAAAAAAAAAGCATCAATCTAATACAAATAATCAGCGACATCATACTGAAGAGTGGCTAGATAAATATCATGATAGTGCTCAGAGAGAGATGTGGAAGAGCTGGCAGAGCTGAGATGACCTGTGGGAAATTGGATCTGAACTGTTGGTCGCCGGCCACAGGAGTTATTTTTGAGGAACAGAAAAAAAAAAAAATCATATTGGAAAATAAAGCTGTCAGGGTCTCAGTGGTGATACCTGAATGGCCTGAAGCACATTTTATTTATTTTACACAATAAACAATCACAGCATAAATCATTCAGATCCTTCTCCCATCAGCCTTTCAGTAACACTGAGACTTGAAATCCATTGCATACGTTTACTGGAACATCTTTTTCCAGCCTGTCTGGTTTCTAGTCTAGCTGTTTTTTGGATGAGGAGCCCTGATACTTTAATTACTCCAGTTCTTTTTTTTGCACAGGTAGAAAATATCAAGATAATACAAAGTGACAGGGATTGTGGTGGTGAGATCAGAAACCAGCATGGGTATTCTCACTGAGTTAACACACTGTTCATATTCCGACTCATCACAGTATTTCCTCACATAATTAGTCTCTATACCAAACGTCTGAAGCACAAATCATTCATAAAGAGCTCATCAGTCAAAGATAAACATGATTTATCCTTAATGAAGCTTTCAGAAAGCAGAGAGAGTTTATTCTTTAGTTTGTAAAGACTATATTTTGCTTCAATGTTACATAAAACATGATAACTATTTCAACAAATGATGTTAAATGAAATTTTGGATGAATATGGGTCAATTTTATATATTTCCTTTTTTTTTTAAATATTCTGGGTCACATTAGGGGAAGGCATCAAAGTATTTTTACATCTCTCAGATGTAAACATGGGTAAAATGTGACCCTTAACATACTGTTCTGTACTGTAAGGGTTAAAAAGGGAAAATAAGAAGTAAATAAAAAAAGGATAATAATTCAATTCAACACTATGACAATGTAAAGTATGTACATGATGTGATTCATTCTATAATGTAACAAATCACCAAATTAAAAATGTGCAATAAAAGACAAGTAGAACACAAATAATACCAATCAATATTTAAAAAACTGTCAAAAACTGGCGACTTGTGTACTATAACTGATAGAAAAAAATGGTAATTGCATATCAAAATGTGCTGACAACAAATAATCCATAAACTGAAATTTAAAGTGCTTTAGAAGATAGGTAGACTGAGTTGCAATACTATACACTGCTCAGAAAAATGAAGGGAACACTTAATGATGTCAGCATAACAGCAGCTCAGCTAAACTTCAGGGAGATCAATCTGTCCATTTAGGAAGCACAAGTGATTGTGAATCAGTTTCAGCTGCTTTGGTGCAATGGAAAGTGACAACAGGTACAATGGAGAGGCAAAAGCAAGAAACCCTCCCCTCCCAAAAAAAGGGAATGGTTTTCCACGTGTTGTCCACAGACGGCTGCTCTCTCCTTCTCCTTCCTGACTGATTCTTCTCTAGTTTGGTGTTCTGCTAGTGTGCCAACCAGCCGGGGAGCTCTGGTCCTCTGAAATGAGGCCAACGTGGGAGTAACTTAAAACTGCATTCTATCAAAAGGCCACCAGGGGGCGACCGTTTTGGTGTCAAAAGGACTTCCGTCTCTATACAAGTCAATGGAGAATTCACCAACTTCTCACTTGATTTCTAACCTCAGTAAACGTTTTCAAAATGTGTTTATGGTCTCAATCGCTAGTTTAAAGCCTTCTTCAATGCAGTATGATGTTCATTTGGGACATTTTGGCCTCCCTGATTTTATATGTGACGATAAAGCAGGGTATGCATTAGGGCGTGGCTACGTGGTGATTGACAGGTTGATTGGTTCACAGGTTCAGGAGGGCGCCTCATGCTCCTCCTGATGCCCATATAAGTAGAATCCATGTTTTTATTTTTCCCAGCATGCAGCGGAAATTTTCAAGATGGCGCTGCTCAGATCCGATACTATTGGCTTCCGAGCAGCAGTCCACAAACCAATGGGTGACGTCACGGATGTTACGTCCATTTCTTATATACAGTCTATGGTGCCAACACACCTGATTCAAATCATCAGTTTGTTATCAAGCAGCTGCAGCAGTTAATACCAACTAGGCCACATGCATCAGTTGTGTTGGATCAGGAATAGGAGGACTTTCTGGGGTTGGGTGGGGGTGCCAATTTTATGATTTGGGGCTTTTTCATTGTACAGTTCTAGCACTACTTGTGTAGCAAACCCATTTAGTTTTTTGTGCTTGCTGTTTCTCGTTTTGTCCACCAGAGGGCAGCTTGCATTGTTTGCAGGTTAATCTTGAAAAACAAATATCTGCTTTAGATGCATTTTTGACATGATTTCCAGATGTATAAATTTCATGATTTGGGTTGCTTCTAAGAAAATGTAATTTCATCTGCTTTTATATATGTATTTTTTTTCCTGTTTTGGAGATAATGGTTCCGTTTTTAAATAGTGAGAATTTATTTTGAAGACCACTACTTCCTTCCTGTGTTGTATTGCTGAACAAAACAAGCCACTTGACTACGGAATGAATGAGCTAAAGTTAAACCAGTAAAAGTTTAAGGTAAAAAAAGGAACTTAATGATAAAAACGTTGAAGGCTGAGTGTATTTTGGCACAAGGTTGGTGTGCGTGTGCTTATGGTGATCATTTGATGATTTGTCTCGAAAAATATGCCAACTCTTTTCCCGCCGCCTGTTTGGTGAATTGGCGGTGTATTGCTTGGTTTAATGTTGAGTTTTCTGAGAAAGTACTGCGATGATTTACCATTTGTTACGGACAGAAGTGGAAACAGAAATGTGACTGCTTTGTTTTCTTTGTTTTGTCAGTTCTCACGTTGGTTTATGGAGCTGGTTTTGTGGAACAGCAATAAATGTTAAAACCATCAGTCGAGTCTCTTACTATCTTTCGGAGGGTCTGCTACAAATTGGCTCGTTTTCTTCCATCAGTGATAGTACCTGGTACCTGGTGCTTTTTTTGGTACCTGCTCTGCCGAGGTTCCAAGCGAGCCGAGTCGATACTAAAATGTGACGTCAACAGACTGCCGGCCACTGATTGGTTTCATGCAGGAGACCCTGCTAGGGACACCCAAAGTCCCAAAAATTATGACTATAACAATGTTTTTTTGTGCCTAGTTCTAACCAGACCTTAACCACAGCACTGACATCATTATATGGGTCCTGTGGGTCATTCATCTGGTCCCCATCAATCTCATAGAGTATGTTGAAAAGGTCATCAGAAATAGAACTATTATGTTGTTTTAGTAAGAGGTTGTGTTTATATTTGATCAGGATATGTTCTTTAACTCCCACATTAAACACATTTCAAGGACTGCCTCTTTCATCTATGCAACGCTGCAAAAAATCAGACACATCCTGTCTCAAAATGATGCAGAAAAACGAGTCCATGCATTCTTTACTTCTAGGCTGGATTAGTGTGATTCATTATGTGGATGTGAGTTGATTAGCACAGCTGCGGTGAGTTGACTTATCATGCTGTCCGTGTCTCTGCAGTCGTGGTTGGACTGAGGGAGAGCTGGACACAAGAAGCGTCTGAGCCAGGAGGAAAAGGCTGCAGTATATTGAGTCGTGGGGCTCTGTTTTATTTTGTGCAGCTCACCAAATAAAATGGTCAGTTGAACTCTCTGTCTCTCTCTCCTCTCTGCTGAGGGAACCCACTGTAACAGCAACTTGTGCTGCACATTATTATCAGGCTGCCCTAACAAGTCTCTAAAGACTCTCCAGCTGGTCCAGAATGCAGCTGCACGCGTTCTGACAGGAACTAGAAAGAGAGATCATATTACTCCCATTTTAGCTTCACTGCAGTGGCTTAAAATTGCCTTTAAAACCCTTCTCCTCACTTTTAAAGCTCTTAATGGTCAGACTCCATCATATCTCAAAGAGCTCATAGAACCTAATGAACCTACCAGAACACTTTTTTCCCAGCATGCAGGCCTACTGCTGGTTCCTAGTATCTCTAAAAGTAGAATGGGAGGCAGAGCCTTCAGTTATCAGGCTCCTCTCCTGTGGAACCATCTCCCAGATTGGGTCGGGGGGGGGGGGGGGGGGGGGGGGGGCAGACACCCTCTCTACGTTTAAGAGTAGGCTTCAAACTTTCCTTTTTGATAAAGCTTATAGTTAGAGCTCCAGCTCCTAGTTTATGCTGCTATAGGCTTAGACTGCCTCTCTCCTCCTCCCTCTCTCTATCCATCTATATCCATTTACATTCATGTGCTATTAAAGCATTCACTAACTTAAACTTCTTCCTCAGAGTTCTCTCTCATCTTGCAGGTGTCCTGGACCCTGTGGATGTCTCTCTCTCTCTCTCTCTCTCTCTCTCTCTCTCTCTCTCTCTCTCTCTCTCTCTCTCTCTCTCTCGCAATATAAATTGACTGATTAATTGTTTAATATGTTTATTAATTTAATGTGTTTCTTTGTTTGTAATGGGTGATTAGTGAACTTGTCTTTTCATTGTGTGTGTTTCTTATCGTCATTGTTATATATGCATGTGGATAAAGAAATGTAACCCATAAAAACATTGGTTCCCTCTAAATACCTCAACTTGGATGGAAACACTGTCTACTTGAATACATTGTGGCTATTAATCACTTTACCGTCCTGTCATGATGTATTTATATAGCAGGGATTCAATTCATTCATGCAGAACAATGATCTCATGTGGGACGGACTATGGGGCGGACGGACGGACGGACAGAAGGAAGGAAGGAAGGGTGGGAGGAAATAAGAAGGGAGGAAGGACAGATGGAGGGAAGAAGGGAAAAAAGGCAGGAGGGAAGGAAGGGCAAGGAGACTGGAAGGAAAGATGGAAGAAAGGGAAGAAGGACAGAAGGAAGGAAGGAAGGAAATAAGAAGGGAAGCAAGGAAGGATAAATGAGGGAAAGAAGGAAGAAAGGGAGGATGGAAGGAAGGAATGAAGAAAGGAAAGAAAGAAGGAAGGAAGGAAGGAAGGATAGATGGAGGGAAGGAAGGAAGGAAGCAAGGGAAAGAAAAAGGAGACCGGAAGGAAAGATGGAAGAAAGGGAAGAAGGAATAGAAGGAAGGAAATAAGAAGGGAAGAAAGGAAGGACAGACAGATGGAAGGGAGGAATGAATGACAGATGGAGGGAAGGACGGACGGACGGACGGATAAAGGAGAGGCCATGAATGTGGACGACATAGTGAGTGAGGCTGAGAAACTCCGATACGTAAAATAGCGACAGCAGAAGAAAAACAGCACTAAAGGAGGAGAGGGAGAGAAAAAAAAACAACAACCCAGATGCAAGATGAAACCATGCACTGCCAGCTCAGTTGGAACAGGATGTGTTGAGTTTTTGGAGCTGCAGGCTTTGGAGGTAGTTTTTCCTTCTGAGACGAGAAGGAGGAGGAGAAAGTGGGAACGTTGGTGGTGAAGATGTGTTGGGAAATCAAGGGGGAGGGGTGCAAATGGCAGAAATGGTGTCGGGTGTCTGTTTATCTTACAGCCCAAAGAAGCCCCCCTTCCTCCTCCTCCACCTCCTCCAGTCTTGTGTCAGAGATAGGGAAGGAGAGTAGCAGCCTGTAGGGAACCTCCTCTTCCTCCTCCTCTTCATCCCTCACGATGAGCTGCTGTCTTTCCACATGCAGCCCATCTGTCGGGGGATTTTGGACCAGCCTGCCTTCCAATTAACCTTTCAAAAAAACAAACTACCAAGCCAGCAAACCTTGAGACATATTGACACTGAAAACCATCTGAGACAGCGGTCACATTTGCTCATCCACACAAAAACTCGCAGCTTGTAAACTTACTGCTCACTAGGTTGCTGGCCCATATTTCTATTTTCTCTCTACTGTTCTGTTTACCATTACATAAAAAAATCATCTATAATAATGATAATAATAATAATAATAATTAAAGCTGCAAGCAGCGATGAACAGGCCCTATTGACACATGGAAGTGTTCCGGGTGGGATCTTCATCATCATCATCCTCGATAAATTTTGGGTAGATTGGACGATGTATGTTTTATGGCGAAACATCAAAATTTGCCACACCGTCACACCCACCAGGTATAACGGAAGTGACATTTTTTGATAGCTCTTCATCTGCAAGGTTGTAATATGACACTGAGTGAATTTGAAGTGGGTCAGATTAAATCTCTAGGACGAGTTTGTTAAAGTACGAGGCGTGGAAATGGCGAAAATGGTGGCAAAGTCAAAAATTCTAATCAAATTGGCCAACTTCCTGTTGGAGTTAGGCTATGGCTCCAAGAAATGTTTTTGTGTGTCTTGACATAATACATTTCTGTACCAAATTTCATTAATCTACGTCAATCTAGAGCGAGGGGCTCAATTTTCTTAATTTGCCTAGGAGGCAGAGCTTTCTGGAGCTGTGGGGTTTATTGTAGAACCATTAGAGCCATCAGTCTTCACTGCTACATCATAACAATACATCCTCATAACTACTATCTTATTAAAACTATTAACTATTCATTTCACTAAAACACATGTCAATAGATACGGAGATAATCTGACCCAGAACAGCCTCAATGGACAAACATTTGTAGCAACTATACAAAAATATAACATTTAAACATATTTTAATTTTAGTGCATTTTGGGCCACTTTAAGAAAAGTCATCACATTTCAGAATAAAAGACATTTGGGGCGTTTTTACAGCTTTTAAATGTATTGTGTTGAATTATATTTTGGTCAGAATGTAAAAATGTCTGAAGCAGCTGAAACATTTGCATTTTTCCTAGTTTGCAGCGTTTTCCAGTGGACTAGATTGGACCCCTTGTAGGGCTGGTTCTGGCCCATTGGCCGTATGTTGGACACCAGCATCCATTATAATGCCCATCTGTTCGCCCTTTTCTGTGCACATATAATACAGAGGTGTTGGAGCCATTCAGCAAATACTCAGCTGACTTTTATTTTGCAGTATTCTACATGAGTGGTGTCTCTGCTCCCTTCAGGTTTCTCACAAAGGTCCATGTTGTCTTTGTTTAAATAAAAGCACTCCAGCTTGGGGGCAAACAGCCACACAGAGCAGAACATCAACAACATTATTGTCTGGCTGCTCGGTAACTGTGGATGGAGACTGACAGGAAACACTGACATACAAAGGGAGCACCTGGAGTGGCAGGTGAAAAGATGGCAGCTGCTTTTCACTGCACGACACCTGACCCGGTAAACGCTGCGGGCATTCAGCGGGAAAAACACTTTAGGCTCCTATCTCAGTAGTGTTGTACTACTCGAGATCGGTCTTGGTCTCAAGACCATTTTTTTAGGTTCTTGGCATTTTTACTCGGTCTTGTCTCGGTCTCGGACTGGGTGGACTAGGTTTTTTTAACGAGACCGGTCAAGACCACCGCTGATAGGCTTTTTGTCCATGCCTTACTGATAAGAGTGAAAAAGGACCCTCTCAAACAGCTAATAACTTCAAATCATTGGTAGTGTAAAGATTTCCCCTAGCTGCAGCTGCTACCTGCCCGGTGTCAGTGTGAGAGGGACTGGCCTAACCCCTGCACACAGAGTTTGGAGACGACAGGAGGAAACAACAAGTTTGCTAAGATTTGTTTCATTCATTGTGCTGCTCTGAAAACAACAGAGCAAAGATTGTTTTTGTTGTCGCATTTATTTAAAAAACAACTTACATAAAAAGAAAACACATTTTGATGTTTTGTTATGATTTTCCTTGGTCTTGTCTGGGTCTCGGTAATGTCTTGGTCTCGGTTTGTGCGGTCTTGACTACAACACTATATTTCAGAGGATGTGGTGATGAACAAATAATTAAACCCTCTTACAGAACAGATCAAACTTGACCCAAACAATATGTAAGGGTTGAGATACCATGTCATAGTTCAAAGTGTTGGCAGTGTGATTGTTCTGCAGGTGAAAATAAGAGTAGATTCACACTCACCGGTCTGCACTGAGAGTGTGACGGCTTCTGTTTGTGTCTGAGAGGCGGTCGGCGTAACTAAATGGTCATCCATGACTGCTGTGGCAACCTGCACACAGAGAGAGAGAGATGGAGACTGAGGATTGTATATTTCCAGCCAAAGATTTAGTAAAGTGATGAAGGGTGAAGGGTTAAAATGTCTGTTCTGATTTTTCTGTGGGAAAGAAGAGAAAATCCAGATAGTTTCCCACATCTGCTCACATGTAACCAGGACACAGAAACACAACTACATCTCACTTGATGCAGCTTTAAAGAATAAATCTGGTGATATTTCATATTGTCATATTTTAGATTGTCAACAAATCTAATGAAAGTGGGTTAGGGTTAGTATTTACTTTATATTCATTTATGTTGTTTATTTAATAGATACAGGTACATTAATGAACATGGATATAAAATACAAGAAATAAATATGTGATTTATATATGGCTCAGTTAAGTTTTATTATGTCCATGTGGTTTATTTTAAATTTAAAGGGTTAAAATGTGAAAATAAACGTATGAATAACTTGCACACATTCTTTTTTTGTGGACCCAGCATCAAATTTCTGCTTTTAATCCATTTAGAGAGAATATATTAGAGGATTATGGCAAAAATGTCTAAGTGGTGTAACCATAAAAACTTTGTACCAAATAATTCAACTTGCTTAAAAACAGTAAATTGTCAATAAAACACCATATCAACTAGTTTGGCATGATCTTACATTATAACTTTATATTAAATAAAGGTAATGGAATACAATTGTTCTAAATATTACATTTACTCTGGTTACCATGGAGATCAGGAAACATTTACATGTTTTAAATGAAGTCATTATTAGTATAAGTCCACTTAAATACACTGTAGGTGATAAAATATGTAATATGTATCATTCTTTTGTGGTTACACCATTTGACATTTTCAGGAGCATTCAGTCTTACTTTTGGTAAAAAATGGTGCAAATGTCATTTCAAATGATATAAAACCAACAAAAATACTAAATGTACATTTTAACAAACCTGATGCTGCTTTTAAAACTAGTTTTAACATTTAACACTTACTGACCTTTATACAAATACAGAAGTAGAAAAAAATAAATAAATGTTACACATGTCCAGTTAAAAGTGATCTCAGTTAAATATCATATGCACATTGTTTTGTACAAGAAACAAAACATTTGCGCCAATTTCTCCAAAAACAGGTGTTGGAAAAAGGAGCGTTGTGTTGTATCTTTCAATTTTTTTAAAGTTTTAATTATTTCCTGAAACAGTCAATTATAGTTGGCACTTTAATGAGTGTTTCAGGCAGCAGGATGTTGTATGTGTAAACTGAGTGAAACTCCACTGATTTATTGTTGCACCTCCATAAAGATGAAGGACCGACGAGAGAGATTAAACAAAGAGGACGATCAATATCACTGCATGCTGCATTCCCTATTAATCATAGACTGTATATAAAATGGACGTAACATCTGTGACGTCACCCATTGGTTTGTGGACTGCTGCTCGGAGGCCAATAATATCGGATCTGAGCAGCGCCATCTTGAAAATATCAGCTGCATGCTGGGAAAAATAAAAACAGGGATTCTACTTATATGGGCATCAGGAGGAGCATGAGGCGCCCTCCTGAACCTGTGAACCAATCAACCTGTCAATCACCACGTAGCCACGCCCTAATGCATACCCTGCTTTATCGTCACATATAAAATCAGGGAGGCCAAAATGTCCCAAATGAACATCATACTGCATTGAAGAAGGCTTTAAACTAGCGATTGAGACCATAAACACATTTTGAAAACGTTTACTGAGGTTAGAAATCAAGTGAGAAGTTGGTGAATTCTCCATTGACTTGTATAGAGACGGAAGTCCTTTTGACACCAAAACGGTCGCCCCCTGGTGGCCTTTTGATAGAATGCAGTTTTAAGTTACTTCCGCGTTGGCCTCATTTCAGAAGGCCAGAACTCCCCACTTGCTATTAATGTAACTGGATAGCATCTTTTCATTGGTCAGTTTCTGCCAGGTAAACGTCCGTGTTTCACACTCCTGCCTGATGACATCACTGTGACATCATTTTTTCAGTTTCTCAGACTGGGTGCAGGCTCAGTCTAAACCACGAGATGCATGTTTGATATTTTGATTTTTTTTAAACTGATCGATCAATCTTTATTTTAATTTTTATTACCTTTTCATTCCAGGGGAATTTGTAGAAAATATCCATATTTCTTTTTTTCAAACTTCAACTTTATTTATAGGCTACATGGTTGAACCAAAGTGCTTGACACACGAAAAATAGATAACACAATTAAAAAAAAGATCAAAAATAAAAATACATGATCATAAAATACACAGTGACAGTTACACAGTTAAAAAGCTAGCAAGTAAAAGTAAGTTTTAAGGTTTCAAAATGTCAATGGTGGGAGAGAAACGAATGTGGTTTGGTGGCAGCAATAGAGAAGATCAGGACAGGAGCTCTGTTAAATACACGGCAGCGAGCCCAATCAAGGCCTTATAAACAACTGTAGTAATTTAAAATCAATTCTGTACCTAACAGGCAGTGTAGGGAGGCGAGAATGGGCGTAATGTGATCCATCTTTTTGATTTAGTGAGAACTGTAGCTGCAGCATTTTGAATGAGTTGGAGAGAAACTGGATTAACTGGATTGTAGGATAGTAAAGTATAATAAATGACAGTAATCAAGGCGGCATGATATGAAGGCATGAATGAGTTTCTCCACTCAGCAGTGCAAAGAAATGATTGGAGTTCAAACTTAAAGCGGCTGCATATGTGGTTTGCATGTGAATGAACAGCTGATGAATGTGAGTGTACCTGCTGCCTGCTGCTTCAGCTTCTCCAACACTTCTCTCCTCAGTTATTCTCAATGAATAAACCTGCTTCAGGAAGCGTTTCCTCCCACAGTGCCTCAGTGCTGGAGTGTTTATAAAAAGACTGTCAGCGTGACAACTGGCCGCCTCCCAGCACACTGATCATTACGACACACTGAGACACTCTGACTCTACACATTCTGAGCTGCAGAGTTGATTTTAAAATAAGAACTCACCGCTGTGTCCGTCAGCCGAGCTGGACTTCCTGTCTCTTTAAACACACACACACACACACACACACACACACACACACACACACACACACACACACACACACACACACACACACACACACACACACACACACACTTATGTGAAAGCTGATCTCCACCATCAAATAAACTCCAGTTTGATGACAATCATGTGAATTCAGTTATTCTTTCACTCTTTAGCTAACGGCCACGTCTCTGCTCTTCCATCCAGGCAGCAGCTCCTCCCAGCACTGTGTCAATAACCAGCAGCTGTTGTGTGTGTGTGGGCTGGATTTCACTGTGGGTCAGAGAGAAGGGAGAGTCCCTCTGGCTTCAAGTCATTTGTCAGTGATCTGCAGCTCTCTGAACTCTGATACTGGCAGTGGGTCACACAGTTATTACATTAGAAGAGTTAGACTCTGAGCTGTGGATGCAAATTTCCACCAGGGAAATAAAAAACATGCATGAAAAGTTACGAATAAAAGAAATTATCAACATTTTGATATATGAATTCACAATTCTCTCAATTCTTGAGGTCTGTAAACACTGTTCTCTACATGAAAACACTTTTAGATCATGATTTCACTTACAGACCTGAGCTCTGTGCTGTGATGAGGATGAAGTCTTATAGTCAGACACACAAAGGTGAGACTTAGCCTCAGTTTGTTATGTTCACGCTGTAAAAACTAATTTGTTGGTTAAACTTAAAATAATTAGTAACCTGGCTGCCGAAAAATATTGAGTTTGGCAAACTAATAAACTTATGTTGATTGCACATACAGTATATCTTGTGTTACTTAAACCTAGTGTGTGTGTTTCTCACGTGTGTGTGTGTGTGTGTGTGTGTGTGTGTGTGTGTGTGTGTGTGTGTGTGTGTGTGTGTGTGTGTGTGTGTGTGTGTGTGTGTGTGTGTGTGTGTGTGTGTGTTTACTACATGTGTGTGTTCAAATGATGGTTTGTGTCACTGTATTGATGCAAATTTTAAAAAGATTCACAAGAATTGAGATGTATGTTTGCCTGGTTTGGTGGAAGGTTTTGTGGTTAGTGTGTAGAGTTTTGCAACAACAATGACAACAAAAACCACAAAAACAACAACGACAACAAAAACAACGACAAAAACAACGACAACAACGAAAACAACCACAACAATAACAACCACAACCACAACAACGACAACAACAACAAACACAACAATAACAACAACCACAACAACAACCACAACGACGACAACAACAACCACAACAACAACCACAACAACAACACCAACCACAACAACAACCACAACGACAACAACAAACACAACAACAACAACCACAACGACAACAACAACAACGACGACAACCACGACAACAACACCAACCACAACAACAACCACAACGACAACAACAAACACAACAACAACCACAACGACAACAACAACAACGACGACAACCACAACAACAACACCAACCACAACAACAACCACAACGACAACAACAAACACAACAACAACCACAACGACAACAACAACAACGACGACAACCACAACAACAACACCAACCACAACAACAACCACAACGACAACAACAAACACAACAACAACCACAACGACAACAACAACCACAACAACAACACCAACCACAACAACAACCACAACGACAACAACAAACACAACAACAACCACAACGACAACAACAACAACGACGACAACCACGACAACAACAACCACAAACACAACACCCACAACAATAACAACAAACACAACAACCGCAACAACCACAACAATGACAACAACGACACCAACCACAACAACAACAAACACAACAACCACAACAATAACACCAACCACAACAACAACCACAACAACACCAACCACAACAACAACAACCACAACAACAACCACAACAACACCAACCACAACAATAACAACCACAACAACCACAACAACCACAACAACAACCACAATGACGACAACAACCACAACAACAACCACAACAACAACCACAACAACCACAATGACGACAACAACCACAACAACAACAACCACAACAACAACCACAACAACACCAACCACAACAATAACAACCACAACAACCACAACAACAACCACAATGACGACAACAACCACAACAACAACCACAACAACAACCACAACAACCACAATGACGACAACAACCACAACAACAACAACCACAACAACAACAACAACAACAAACGCCTCATAAAGATAGTACCTGAGCAGTCACTGTATTACAAGGCAAGCATCAGGAAGTTGTTTTTCACTTCTAATGCTGGCAATGTGCTGTTACGTACGGAGGAATAAAAGTGGAACGGTTCACCATCAGACGTGAAACGTTTAACAAGGCTGAGAGAGAGAAACCAGATCACTGTCCATTTATCTGCACAAACCTGGATTTGTATTGAATTCACATGAATCAGCTCATCATCAGTCAAGAGAAAACTCACTGCTAATCTCATTTGTCTCCATGTTCCAGGAACCATTAAAACCTACTGAGCCTTTCATCATGTATCTAATAACATCTTCACTTCCTTCAGTCTAACATTACATCAGGGAGTCTTAATCTATCTTTATCTTTCATCTATCAAACTATTTCAGGTCACTGCGACAAAGCTGCAAACAACGTTATCGAAAATTACTGATTGAAATCTAAAGGGTCCGTCCTCTGTAGAGCATGATAGAGATCAGGACTAAATCATCATTTCAATGCTAATACTTTAAATTGTATGTATTTTATTTATAATACAGTTATAATATTTTATGTTTCCATTTTAAAACTTGATGTTTATTTAATATTACCACATATTTTATGTTTGTGCCATATATATGACATTTGGCATGACATACTGTATGACGTGTTTTTGTGTCCATGTGGTTTAGTTTAAATTTAAAGGGTTAAAATGTGAAAATAAACGTATGAATAACTTCAAATTTCTGCTTTTAATCCATTTTGAGAGAATATATTATATATATATATAAAACTAAATTATTCCAACTTTATGGGCGACCGTGTATATATATATATATATATTTATCTATATGATGCTACAGTACAGATGATTCCTCAGTATACCAACCCAACAGCTGACATGTAATTAAGCATTGTTTAGTTAATGATTATTGCCATGCGGAGTCTCTGACATGCTGATGGGCTGATAAATAAAGAAAAGTCTTCTGTGTGGAGCTGAATGGATTTCTAATCACTGTTGTTTCTCTTTAATGAGGCAGAGTGCTGCCTGTCAGACTCTGCAGATGTTCAACAAACTGTTTTTACACCCTGAACGCCGCCGCCAGATGTTTGCCTGTCAGTCCGGCTATTACTTTAATTACACTGAAAACTCATCAGGCCTCATGCAAAGACGTGCTTTTCATCAAACGGAAACACGCTTGTTTGAATTGAGAATTATTATGCATTCATCTCAAATTAATCTCAGGTTTAATTGTGTTACAAGAATGAACTGATATGAAAATAACAGTATGCTAAATTATTATTCTGTTCAACATATTATTATTTTGACGGCCAATTTACTGAGAGGTGCAACAATGGGTTTTATTTTATTTTATTTTATTTATTTATTTATTTTCCAGGCTGCACATAGTGTTT
>NC_084982.1:29495153-29534853 GCF_963691925.1 Scomber scombrus
GCCTATTTGTGGAAAAAATGTGTAACATTTGAGTTACATAAAAGCTTTTAATTGTTTTCTTCCTAATTGCTCTTGAAATAGTGGTCAAGAACCCCCCCCCCCCACCAAACACAAAAATGGTTTGGCCACTGATCAAAATTTGATGTTGTCATTTGAAGTTCAGTACGCTAAACATGTCCGGTCAGCACAAGTCCGGTGCTCAGAAAAGTAAAGAAAAGAGAAGAAGAAGAAAATAGAGGCCTTAGAGATTTTCTAAACAAATATTTAAAAAAAGGTGGTGACGGTGAAGCTGGAACTAGTAAAGTCAACGTAGAGCAAGGTAAGAAACAGCTCAGCCAACGTTTACCGGCAGCCTTGTAACGTAACCTAACAGGTCAGCTCTAATGTTAACGTCCATTAGCTTGTATAAAAGCCTGACACACAACACGTTATCTTTGACAGAAACAGTTGAGTTTGGTAGCTCCGTCAGAGAGGAGAGAGATCCAGCTGCAGTCAGGTGACCGAGAGAGTGATGCGGGAGAGCTGCCCCGCAACGGAGGGACAGAGTCAGGCTACCGGTGAGAGAGAAGAGAGAGACAGTCCCCGCTGCCCCCCGCAGAGAGTCTGAGCAGGATGGATCAGAGACTGATCAGATATTTAATATCAGCGATCCTGCATCATGGCCCAATAAAATGACCGAGTCTGATAGAGTAGGAGTAGGAAGAGCAGAGGAGAGGCAGTGTTGGTTAGACTTAAACTACATGTAGTTGAACTACATAGCTTAACTACAATTAGCTGTAACTTGCTGGTAGTTAAACTACATTCATATGTTGTGCTGCGTCAAGTATTTCAACTACTGTTTGGGTCATTTTTTGGAGTTAAACTCAATTTACAAACTACAGTTTTGGTCAATAACATGAAATATTATTATTTTATTTTTTTTAAAGATTTTGTTGGCATGGACGCCTTTATTTAGCAGCGTATATGACATGTGCTCTAACCACTCGACCACCTGCACATGAAATATTTTTTATTAAAAAAAGACCTATATAATATAAATGTTATTTTACCATTATTGTCTTCCAGAACTGTCTTTGATAAAAGGCATGAATCATGTCATGACAAGCCAACATTGTTGTTGAAGACAGACCGATCTAGAATATGTCTGCCTCTTTCTGATTTACATGTGGGTATTGGGGTAGGATTTTCATTTTCTCTTTGTAATACCCAACATGTCTATAGATTACCCAACTTGTCTATAGATTACCCAACATGTCTATAGATTACCCAACATGTCTATAGATTACCCAACATGTCTATAGATTACCCATCATGTCTATAGATTACCCAACATATCTATAGATTACCCAACATGTCTATAGATTACCCAACATGTCTATAGATTACCTAACATGTCTATAGATTACCCAACATGTCTATAGATTACCCAACATGTCTATGGTGAACCTTCAGTATGTTGAGCAGCTTTTTTTCTTTAAAAAAATAAAACTGAGTTGAGAGGCATATTTCTGCTGGAATGTGAATTTTTTGTAGGCTATTATATTTAGTTTCATATAAACCACATGTTGATTATAATGAGTATAAGCTTCTTTTTTTAGCTGTAGTTTTACAAACTACTGTCAGGCTGAACTACATGTAGTTTTACAAGCTACGCTTGCAAAGTAGCTTCCCCAACACTGAGGAGAGGAGAGGAGAGAAGAGCAAGGGAAAAGGAGAGATCCGGGTGCGTGGGGGCCCATCTAAGATTATCTCGTCCCGGGCCCAGGCAAGACTGTCAGCTGGCCTGCTTGTGAATATAACGTTACTCATATCCACCCGTGGAAAGTACTGCTTCCATGACCCAAACTGGCCGGGAGAGGGGATCCCCTCCCTTTTCTATACAGTCCGGGGCGAGGGCCCCGGCTCCTCCGTAAGCTACGCCCCTGGTTGCAGGTAAGAGTCATCAGGTCCATGGCCCACCTCATGGTCCTGCAAGAGGCTGAGAATCACTGAGTCATCATCACATTTTATCATAAACCTTGACTCAACATGCTCTTACAGTCATTAGTCTAAAGCATGAACAGTAGAGGTGACAAGACGCACCCCTGGAGATGATTTATTGTTCAGATGGAAATAAAGAAGATCTCTCATTAAGACTTTTTAAAGTGAAGCAACTAAAGCAGCATGAAGCTGCTTCAGGGGGGAAATGTATTCCTGTTCTAGGAGATGAGTATAAATGAAGAGACTTGTGTGTGTTTCAACTGTTTGTTATTAGAGTACGTTGAAATACACTTACATATTTACAGTAAACACACATCTGTGCATATAGACTACAGGTCATAGTGCACTTTTTAGTTTTCTTACATAATAGAGGAAAAAAAACAGAAATAAAATGTGACATGCAAAATACAAAGAAAGAAAAATAGCTATGAATAAAAAACTCAAATAAATAAAAATAAAGATACATAGGCAGCCCCTGTGTGTGTGTGTTTGTATGTGTGTGTGTTTGTATGTGTGTGTGTGTGTGTGTGTGTGTGTGTGTGTGTGTGTGGTATGAAACTGGGCCACAGTGTGCTGCAGTACCCAGGCTGAGCAGCAGGGGGAGCTGTGGCTCCTGAACACAGAGCGACAGAGTGGAAGCTGCTGAACAAGCTTTGATCCTGCTTCCTCTGCTTCTGTTTGGCGCTATTTCACTTAAAAACTCCTCGTCTTCATCATCATCATCATCATCATCATCATCATCATCATCATCAATGATTCAGCTCGTTATCTCCCTCATTCTTTTCTTCGTCTCCTCTTCCTCCTCTTGACCTCTCCTTTTCATCTTCTTTTCACTTTAGCTCTTCTGTCACACCCTCCTCTTCTCTTTCCTCTTCCTACCCCTTTTTTCTCAGGCAGAGTTTAACATGACTGGAAAACACACACACACACACACACACACACACACACACACACACACACACACACACACACACACACACACACACACACAGGAAGGAACATGTTGTAAATATTATTGTGTGTACTCTTGGGTTCACCTTTGTGTCGATGTCTTTAAAACCTGCAGCTCATGTTTAGGTTGCACTAAAAACATTAAAAAGCTTCTTTATTTAATTTATTTTTAATTAATTGCAGATCACATTTATATATTTGTTTACCTGGACTTAATTTAATAAACTCATCCTGTCATTAGGCTGCAAGTAAATACTAACAAGCCTCTCACACAGACCCTTGATCTTTAGACCCTCAATCCTTTGACCCTAGGGTTAGGGTTAGTGTGTACGGTACTCACGGTACACTTGCACTCACACTAGCCACATAATACGGATTTTGGGGGGCAAACGTGCCTGGGCACGGTACGATTGCCAAGTGTGAGTACGCCCTAACTCTAGCTGTAGACGGTCAATCCATAAACCCTCAAACTTTAAAATCTGGATCCTTATACCCTCGATGAAGGGATACAGGTGGGGGCAACAACCACAACCAATCAGAGTAGATGCTCATTAATTATGCAGACTGGAGGACAGAGGGGGATCTGGGCTGTAGGGTTAGAAATCTAGACATAAAAATGAGTCAAAAGGCCATAATAACATCTCTTCAATAAGCTCATTGTCATCAGTGAACATCTCTCTGTTTGACCTCCTGCAGGAGTCGTCTTACAGGTCAACAGCTGATGAAATGCTTTTTACTCCCAGTCCTAAAAGTAGAGACTAGAAAATGTGTCACTCTGCCAGATGCACCATTTGTTAGCGCTAAGTAATGTTATTATTAGTCGCTTATGTTATTTGCACTACTTAATAATGACAGCAATTCATTAATATGTAAGAGTATGAGATACATGGAGTCCTGCAGCAGACACAGGGATGACAGAGGAGGACATTTGGGAGCAAAAAAAGGAAACGAAAGACTGAAAAGAAGAGCAAGAGACAGAGACAGCAGCGAAAAAACAAAACCAAGCAAAGCATAGTGAGGAGAGAACATATCAAATCACATTTAGTTTAAACTGCATCGCCTCAAGTGTAGTTCAAGTCAGTCTAATCTGTTCACTCAGTCTCATCACATCACTGCAGCTTCCTGTTGTCTTCAACTGGCTCATTTACTCTCAAACACGTTGAAGTGAAACGAGGTTAAAGACTGAAGCCTCCTTTCCTTCAGTCACAGCTGATCGTCGTCATCATCATCATCATCGTCATCATCGTCATCATCATCATCATCATCCGTAATCCCAATAAATACATAAAAATAACTGCTCAAAGAAGGAAGGACGGAAGGAAAAGAAGGAAGGAAGGAAGGAAGGAAGGAAAGGAAGGAAGGAAAAGAAGGAAGGAAGGAAGGACAAACGGACGAAAGGAAGGAAGGAAGGACAGATGGAAGGAAGGAAGGAAGGAAGGAAGGAAGGAAGGAAGGAAGAAGGGAAGAAAAAAGGGAAGGAAGGGAGGAACGAAGGGAAGGACAGAAGGACAAAAGGAAGGAAGGAAGGAAGGACAGAAGAAAAGAGGGAAGGAAGGAAGGAAGGACAGAAGAAAAGAGGGAAGGAAGGAAGGAAGGACAGAAGAAAAGAGGGAAGGAAGGATCCTGGAGAACATTTTATAGAATATGATGAATGTTTTAATGTTTTAATAAACACAAGTCAAAAATTGTATTGGCCACACAAAGATGAAAAAAATAATGCATTTTATTCCCAATTTTATGTAAACTGTTGGTCACATTAGGAAAAGTCTGGCTAAAAGAAATATATGGTATATGGTGTCAAATGTAAAAATGGGTCAAATTTATCATATTTATATATTTATGTTTTTCTTTATACTGTTCTGTTTAACTCCTTGGATGTAAAAGATTTGTCCTTAGTTATAACACATTGTACATGAGTATGACGTAATGTAAACTTTTTGTGTGAGCTTTTTCTCATTTCTTCATCAGCCCACAGCTGTGCAGCCACATAATGGCCGCGTGGCTCGGTAAGCTCCGTCTGAGCCTCGGCTGAAATCAATTACACCTTGGTGTTTGCTCTTCCCAGCATGCTTTGCGGCGGTGCGTCTCTGACCTTGTAGAAAACACCCTCTGAGACGCTTTCAGCAGAAACAAGGTGCAGCACTAATCACTGAGATGTAAATTTCTCCTACCCGGTCGGCGGGGGAATCGACATCAGCCGGGAGGGAAAACAGTCGAGCTGGCAGCGAGATTCACTGACCGCAATGACTTCCTGTTTCAGTTCAGGGCAGAACAACAGGCTTGGCACATTCTCCATCCGCTGCTCCCAAAATCCATACAGAGACACTTTCACTGAGACTGAGACACTGCACACCTCCAGCTCTATATTTATATTCTTCACATCTACAACTCTATATTAATATTCCTTATATTTCAGCTCTATATTTATATTCTGGGGCTCCACTGGAATAAAAACTCCTTCTTTATCTTCTACTGGTCCTTTATGCAGACGCTCAGTTCAGCCTCTGTCTATTAACAGGCCGTTTTAGAGCCTGTCTCTTTAAGGCCCCCCCTCCTCCTCCTGATGAGCCCACTCTGCTCTGATTGGTCGGCTTCAGGAAGCTTCTACATAAACTAACTATAGTAGGAGGATTTCACTTCTTTTTCTTCTTCTTTACTCCAAATGTTCAACTCCTCAAATCCATCCGTACATGTTGGAGCTGAATCACATCTGAGATATGAGAGTGGAAACGCCTTAGCAACCGCCTTAGTAACTGCCTTAGCTACCACGGCTACAGAACTCATGGCCATTTATGGACAAGCAATGTCAGCTTATCAGCAAGGTAGAAAATACCCCAAAGCATTCATATCAGGTTGAAACCCTGATTTTGGGCAATTCCACAAACATTCACCTCAAGTTTGGGAATTTTGACCATGTTTGACCAGCTCTATATTAACATTCTGTGTCTCTACTGGAATATCTTTGCATGATTTCCAGTTAAAAACTCCTTATTTATCTTCTACTGGTCCTTTATGCAGCCCCTCAGTTCAGCCTCTGTCTGATACAGGCCGTTTTAGCTCCTGTCTCTTTAAATGGTAAATGGACTCTACTTACTTTACTCCAAATGTTCAACTTCTCAAACTACCGACCGTCATCTGACATCATAACAAATAGGAAGTAGAGGAAACATTCAGAGCAGATTGAAGCCTTTATTTTTTACTTTCAGGTAGCATCTCCACATACATCTATGTTTAACATCATCATAGGATATTAATAACAGAAAATCACAAAAAGGAGAATATGCCCTCTTTAAAAGAGAAAGGTTTGGTCATACTAGCAGGAGACAGACATTAAGGTTTTGATAAATGTGCTGCAGAGAGTAAAATGTCCAGACCTGCAGTTCTTCAGCCGGTGAGAATCACAGTCTAACCTTAAAAAACAGCTTAAACTGAAACTCCTTCCTCTAGTGAATTCTGTAGTTTTGAGTGAAAATCAGTAAAAATGGGCCTAAGCTGTCCTCATTCATGTGTATAAACTGTATCTGCTGCCTTCACTGACTGTGTGTTTTTAGGACACCTCACAAGGAAACACATTGATCCATGGAGGGACAGCAGTGGGAGTCAGTACATGCTGTACAAGGCGGCCGGTGGTCTGTCATTGATCAGATCTCCCATGAAGCCGAACAGCCAAACACCTCGGGGTGAGATGCTTCTTATTGATCCTTCAGCCAATCAGAAGAAGTCTGTAGAAAATATCTCCTTCCCATAATCTGTGGTTCTAGATATATATATCATCAATACAATGACTAGCAGTGTCTAATGTGGCATCTATGTGTATATGGATCAGTAATAAACAAGTGTTGGCAACATGAGCGATTCAAAAATCAGATTTAAAAGCAGCATCAGGTTTGTTAAAATGTACATTTAGTATTTTTGTTGGTTTTATATCATTTGAAATGACATTTGCACCATTTTTTTAACCAAAAGTAAGGAAGAAGAAGGTAGGAAAGGAGGGAGGGAGGAAGGAAGGAAGGAAGGAAGGGGGGAAGGAAGGAAGGAAGGAAGGAAGGAAGAGAGGAAGAAGGAAGGAAAGGAAGGAGGGAGGAGGGAAGGAAGGAGGGAGGGGGGAGGAAAGAAAGATAGAAGGAGGGAGGGAGAAAGGAAGGTAGGGAGGAAATAAGGAAGGATGGACAGAAGGAAGGAAGGGAAGAAAGAAGGAACAGTCAAAACAGACGGGGTCAATTTGACCCGGGAGGACGACACGAAGGTTAAGTGGACTTATACTAATAATGACTTCATTTAAAACATGTAAATGTTTTCTGATCTCCATGGTAACCAGAGTAAATGTAATATTTAGAACAATTGTATTCCATTACCTTTATTTAATATAAAAAGTTATAATGTAAGATCATGCCAAACTAGTAGAGTAGAGTTTAGAGATTGATTTGAGTGTTGAGCATGTTGGGAACCCTGTGTGATATAAACCAAACATGTAAATATGTTATATGACTAGAACCTGGAAACATTTTATCAGTAACGTGAGAAAGTTTCAAAGTGAGACGAGCTGTGCTTCAAGAAACATATAAATGCAAAACTATCATTATTAATAGAGAGAAGGCGTTTATTAGCCAGAATCATAGAAAGCAAATTGTTCAGTGAAGCGTTTTATCCATTATGGACTATGGTGATGTAATTTATATGCACTTTCCGGCTTCTACTCTTAAACCTCTGGATGCAGTATATCATTCTGCCCTCAGGTTCATAACTGAGGAGGCTTCAGACTTCATCATTGCATTCTTTATGAGAAAGCTGGGCGGCATTTGTTGGCAGTGAGAAGAGAACGAACCTATTTATATACAAAGCTCTCCTTGGCAAACTTCCTGGGTACCTGACATGTCTTATTAACTATAGTTCAATTTCACACCGCACTAGGCTCCAAGACAGTTTGGTCCTTGAAAATAAACGCGTTAGCGCTGAGATTGGGAAATTGTCTTTTATATATTACGCTTCACACAAGTGGAACAACTTGCAGAAGATGGCCAAATTAGACGAGCTAATCCCTTTTAATCATTTTAAATCTCTTTTAGCTGACGGTGGGCAGCGTGAATGTGAGTGTTTTAATTGAAGTTGAACTTTTATGTGCAATTATTGCTTTTTTATTGCCTCAATACGTTTTCATATGTGTT
The DNA here is from genome assembly GCF_963691925.1 of Scomber scombrus. Classification (NCBI taxonomy): domain Eukaryota; kingdom Metazoa; phylum Chordata; class Actinopteri; order Scombriformes; family Scombridae; genus Scomber; species Scomber scombrus. Next base: position 29,503,250 of record NC_084982.1, read on the forward strand.
TTTGCCTTTATGTTTTGTTGTTATTGTTTCTTCTATTCTGTATTGCTGAACCCTTATCTCATACTTGTTTTTTATATTTGCAGATAATGTTTATTGTTTCTTATATTACATTTTTCTATTGTAATCAGGGTGTTCTAGTAAAACAAAGAGTTTGCGCTCAATAACCCTTAGTTGTTGTTCAAATGTACATTTAGTATTTTTGTTGGTTTTATATAATTTGAAATGACATCTGCACCATTTTTTTACCAAAAGTCAGACTGAATGCTCCTGAAAATGTCAAATGGTGTAACCACAAAAGAATGATACATATTACATATTTTATTACCTACAGTGTATTTAAGTTGACTTATACTAATAATGACTTCATTTAAAACATGTAAATTCAGTCAGAGAGATAAACTGTATAATATTGTTATATAAGGATAAAAAAGGCACTTAACAGAATGATTATTCCTGTTTATGTTCTCTTGGTGCAGGAGATGTTAGGTTGTTGTATTTCAATTAAACTAAACAATTTAAATATTTTTTTAAGACTGTATACATTTTTTATTTTTCCCCATTAAAATAACACAGGGACAACCAACCTCCATGATGTCTTACTACCAACCTCATAGTAGGGTCATATGTGACGGTTCATATCTCTTAAACAGAATCAGCTGAAGGAGAGTAAAACCTCTCTATTCCTACCTGATGCTTTAGACTTTCATTACAAATTAAAAGCGAATTTATTCAGTTTATGGTTTATGAGGAATTCAAAGGAAAGTAAAAAATGTGACTACCAACCCCGTTCTCCCCTACTGATACATGACAATAAGATAATAAAGTAAGATGCGATTTGTCTAATGAGACTTTGGTGTAAATACGTGAACATTTTCAGTTTCCAACAACCTCTGATTGTGTCATACAGCTGAAACGCAGCACAGGAAACACGCTGCAACAAAAGAAAAGACTCTTCATGTCAGACAATGAGCCTCCTGTTTCTGCATCACAGAGCACTAATGAAGGCGTCCTGGTTGAAACGTCGTGCAGGTGCAAACAGCTCCAGGAGATCCAACAGATTCAGATTCCTGCAGAGACAGAAAGCCTCGGAGCAGACGGCGTGAAATCCAACTCCTCCCGCCAAACGCCGTGAAATTGGCTGAGGTTGTTTACTCTTTGTTTACTCGCCTGCCTCATGTCTCATTCTGCTGCCAAGTGTATGATAACATGCTATGATATTAAGCCGGCAACAAATGAATGTCTGCTGATTTAACAAACACAAATCAATAGCGTTTGTTCAATCAATGTTTTTGCATCATTGGCTGTGGAAGTTAATCAGCTTCTGACAGATTACTAGTTACTCTGTTTAACGTGTAATAAGTAATGTAACTATTTCAATGATTTCATCAAAGTAATGTAACTTATTACATTTGATGACTTTTCTAATTTTCTAACCAATGCTTTCATCTGTTAGTGTAAATGTTCTTTCTTTCCTTCCTTCCGTCCGTCCTTCCTTCCTTCCTTCCTTCCTTCCTTCCTTCTTTCCTTCCTTCCTTCCTTCCTTCCTTCCTTCATTCCTTCATTCCATCTTTCCTTCCTGTCTTCTCTTCCTTCCTCCCTGTTTTTCATGGATACTGACATGATTTATAAGGGAAATCATTTCTTATAAAGCAACATTTATATCTCATTTGAAAATGTATTCATTGGTTCATGTGGGTTTTGGAATATAAAATAAAGATATTTGATGAATAAAGTGAGTTTAATTGGTACTGTGACTCCATTTAATTAAATTACATAACACCGTTACATGGAACTAGTTACTGCCCAACACTGTGTCCAAACCAAACTTAATCTTCTGGTGTTTTTGGCTGTGTACTGGAGCAAAGCTGACCCTGTAGCTTGTAGCATTATTATATATATATATATATATATATATCATCATATTTGTGGCTAACCAGTCAACTCCATAAAAGAATATGTGCAATTCAACTCATGACCCTCAGAATAGCAATAATTTAATAGCTAGACAGAACAAACGCATATGAAACACAAAAATCTGTACTTCATTCACTTGAATGGGAAAGTGCTTTCAGACTAATACCTAATTGTTGGAGGTAGCTTTAGACTTATCTAAACCTGCAAGATCATTGTTATCGCACCATTTGAAGGGGCCTTTAATGTTTGTAAAATGTGTGTATTCACCAGTGCGTGTGTGTGTGTGTGTGTGTGTGTGTGTGTGTTGTGCCCTTTATTGAACCTCGTCGACTCTGTTGTAATGAAGCTGAAAGCAGCTCACTGATGTGCAGATGGGAACTGATGTTATTGGAAACTAATCCATTCACCTTGGCTGAATTAAGACATTGAGTTTCTACCATAGACTGTATATAAAATGGACGTAACATCCGTGACGTCACCCATTGGTTTGTGGACTGCTGATCGGAGGCCAATAATATCAGATCTGAGCAGTGCCATCTTGAAAATTTCAGGTGCATGCTGGGAAAAATAAAAACATGGATTCTACTTATATGGGCATCAGGAGGAGCATGAGGCGCCCTCCTGAACCTGTGAACCAATCAACCTGTCATTCACGATGTTGCCACGCCCTAATGCATACCCTGCTTTATCGTCACATATAAAATCAGGGAGGCCAAAATGTCCCAAATGAACATCATACTGCATTGAAGAAGGCTTTAAACTAGCGATTGAGACCATAAACACATTTTGAAAACGTTTACTGAGGTTAGAAATCAAGAGAGAAGTTGGTGAATTCTCCATTGACTTGTATAGAGACGGAAGTCCTTTTGACACCAAAACGGTCGCCCCCTGGTGGCCTTTTGATAGAATGCAGTTTTACGTTACTTCCGCGTTGTCCTCATTTCAGAGGACCGGAGCTCCCCGCCTGGATTCTTCATGGAGACGCCTGAAATCATTTGTCATGTTAATAAAGTTCATGTTGACGAAAAGGCACTCGGATCACATCAGCAAGCATCTAAAATATCTGCTGCAGCTGTAAGTGACGGATTATATTCTCCTTTCAGTTTGCAGGACGGCGACTGCGTGACATTTTTGTTCAACTCCTTCAAAGGCTACGCCATCAATATCTACATGGCTGTTAAATGCCAGAGCAGCAGTTTGTCAGTGATCTAAGTCCCAGTTAACAAATCGAGCCGCTCACCTGACAGAAAGCTGCAGCATCGTTCATCATGCACAGTTTAGACTGCAGCCATAACTGGTTTCCTTTCAATACTAACAGCACGAACATCAGAGGGTCTCCCTGTGAAGATGCAAGTGGAGAAAATGTTTTAAGAGTCTCAGTGAAGCCGGTCTATTTCACTGCAGCTGCCCCACAGAAATCTAATTTCATGGTGCTTTCACTGCTCCATCCTCCAGTCATGGAGGCATGCTAATCTAATATCTTCCTTTATGTTGTTACAGCTCCAGTGTTGGTGTAATAATGTGGTTTCTATTACTGGACTAACATGTACATGCCTTTTTCTATAATTGTTGCCGGCTGTTTGGGCTCAGACCTCATCACGTACAACACTGCAGACTTTCTGTTAGAGCTAAATGGATTTTTGGTAACAAGAAAAAACCTTCATGCAACACAAAAACTACATTCACCTGTAGACAGAAGTACGATAAGGTCTGACACTGATTAAAGTTGGATATAACCTCAAAGTAATACATACATTTCTCTTTTAAAATGTTCTCTGATCCTTATATCAAACCTTTATATTTCACAGAAAATCTAAAAACTTCTTGAAATGTTTTTTTCTTTCTTATATTAGCCCTAGAATATTATTGCAATCTTATGTCTGTGTGTCATTTCATTAAATCATTTTTTTAGCCAGTAGAATTCTCTTTTAATTCAGTTATTCATGTTTAGTTAGATTCATTTATTTCATTTGATTATTGGCAGATTTGAACTTCCATATTTTCCTGCAGAATGTTAAATTGCGATTGACAAAACCTTGTGTTTCACTGTTATTCTGTTGATAGAAATGAATATAAAAGGCTCAGTGATGTTTTTATTGTGTCCATGTGGTTTAGTTTAAATTTAAAGGGTTAAAATGTGAAAATAAACGTATGAATAACTTGCACACATTCTTTTTTTGTGGACCCAGCATCAAATTTCTGCTTTTAATCCATTTAGAGAGAATATATTAGAGGATTATGGCAAAAATGTCTAAGTGGTGTAACCATAAAAACTTTGTACCAAATAATTCAACTTGCTTACAAACAGTAAATTGTCAATAAAACACCATATCAACTAGTTTGGCATGATCTTACATTATAACTTTATATTAAATAAAGGTAATGGAATACAATTGTTCTAAATATTACATTTACTCTGGTAACCATGGAGACCAGGAACCTGACTGCTTGCTTTCTTTCTTTCTTTTTTCTCTTCTTCTTCTGCTTTCTTTCTTTCTCTTCTACCTCCTTTTTCTTTCTTTCATTATCTTCTTCTTCTGCTTTCTTTCTTTCTTTCTCTTTTGGTGGATAAAATATGTAATATCTATCATTCTTTTGTGGTTACACCATTTGACATTTTCAGGAGCATTCAGTCTTACTTTTGGTAAAAAATGGTGCAAATGTCATTTCAAATGATATAAAACCAACAAAAATACTAAATGTACATTTGAACAAACCTGATGCTGCTTTTAAAACTAGGAACATATTTTCTGTAACCAACAGGCTGTTTTCTTTGTGTTTTGCTGAGGTGAAATTATTCCTCATTAGTGGTGAAATATTTCCATGCACAGCTATAAAATATATGTTTTTTGCTCCAAAAGGACATGAAGCCAGAACACAACAGCAGCTCCACAGAACTCAATCTCCTGTTTTCCTCCGTCCTTCTGTTTCACAACCAAACACTCTTTAAATGCAACCATGCTTTGCCTGAAATAAAAGCTTTACATGAGACTGATCGATAGCCATTGATTGCTACAAGATATTTAGTTCATCCATTCAATTAACCTGGGTTGGAAAAAAAAACACTGAGGTATGTGGCTCAAGTTCTTGCCTCTTCTATCCATAAAAACAGAGTCTGCAGAATCAGTCAGCAGCTCAGTTTGTCGCAGCAGCCCGATCAATTCAGTTTGGAGTTCTCTGCATTAGAGCACTTTAGTTTAAAAAGACGAAAACACCTATTTGGGGCCCGAGGCAGTTGCTTAGGTTGCCTAATGGTGAATTCGGCCCCTGGCTTCTCCTCCCTCTGTGGCACACGAAGAGTCAACAACATATTAAACTGGTGTAACTCAGAAAATAACCTCCAACCAGCTTCTTTTAAGTTATTTTGAAATTTCATCTGACTCTAAAAGACAGACAACAAGACCATTTCATCCTTGTTTAGACCTGACGGGACACTATTAATCAAACATTAAAACCTTTGTGTGAGAATTAAGGTCAAGGTACAACTGGAGGTTAATTTATACTCGACCAGGACGATTATTACATGTGGGGATCACATTTGGTTTGTTAAATATTATATTAGAATGACTATAAAAAGGGATAGTTACAGATTATACATGAAAACTTTCCCCTTTAGAGGTTTTAAAAGTATTTGATTTGACACAGTGGGTTTGTCTCCTCGCAGCATTATCACAGAGTTAAAACTGATCTGGGCGCTGTTCATCTGCAGGGTCGCTGTGTACAGACGCTGTTACGCCTCAACCTTTGATTTGCCTCTAAAGCAAATATTACCTACAAATCCCACTACTGAGGGACGGCTCCTTTTGAATTCTCTTTAATTCTTTTCACTGAGGTTTGAGGCAAAATGAATAAAGAATGAAAAAAGAAGCCTCTACAATTTCCTCTGGGATTTGACTTCCAAAGCCTCTTTCCAGCAAAGCGAAGTGGAAGAAAGTGAGAGATAAGCACTTTGATAGTTTTTCTTTCAGCGTCTTGAAAGGAAACAAAGTTTCTGTAAGTTTCTCAGTGTGCTGCGACCTCACTGTAGTGGTAAAGGGATTATATCAGGCCATTTAAGCTGCATTGTATTCCGAATGGGGCGCACATGTTCACACACTTTCTATATTGAACCATTTTTCTTACTTTTCATTCCTTTAGCTCTCTGACAAAGTGAAACATTTCTAATTAAGCCGTGGGCTTTCACTCTGCCTCCGGTTTGTTAATCAACCATGTAATTGCTTTTAATTGGATAAATCATTCAGTCCAATTCAGTTAGTCACTCCAGCTGTGCTCTGGTCCTCACAGCAGCAGGGTGAAGGGAATGAAGTGGTGTTCCCAACTGTATTTGCTGGAGGGAATGTGGAAAGAAAATCTAAAGCTATTTATGTTGTGAAGTGGGATTGTAGGTTCTCCTGGTTCATGCAGTAAAAATGTATTTTTAAATGTTGCTCACATGACTCACAGTTGTCTCTCTTCTACAGCTCAGATCAACATCTAACTCCCCTGATTCAATCACCAAAACAAATGAAAATATATCTGGTTCTTTATTAACCCTGACATACTGTTTATATTCTACAACCTCTCAGTATGTTGTGGGTCAATGTTTAACCCTAACCCTCATAAAAAGTGTTTATACCAAACATTGAAGCACAGATGTGTTTAGAAAGTATCAATAGTGGATCTGACTGATCAATAAATGTGATTAAACCTTGATTCATGTTTCAGAGAGAGTGTATTTTTTTTTAGCTTTTACACCACTAAACATCTCCTATCACACAATATCATGTCCTATTTTACCTCAGACATGAAAATATAACATAGCAATAATGTAAGTAAAAGTACTGCAGTATTATAGTGATGTAGTATGCAGTATTACAGTAAAAGTACTGCAGTATTATGAGTGATGTAGTATGCAGTATTACAGTAAAAGTACTGCAGTATTATGAGTGATGTAGTATGCAGTATTACAGTAAAAGTACTGCAGTATTATAGTGATGTAGTATGCAGTATTACAGTAAAAGTACTGCAGTATTATAGTGATGTAGTATGCAGTATTACAGTAAAAGTACTGCAGTATTATGAGCGATCTAGTATGCAGTATTACAGTAAAAGTACTGCAGTATTATAGTGATGTAGTATGCAGTATTACAGTAAAAGTACTGCAGTATTATGAGCGATGTAGTATGCAGTATTACAGTAAAAGTACTGCAGTATTATAGTGATGTAGTATGCAGTATTACAGTAAAAGTACTGCAGTATTATGAGCGATGTAGTATGCAGTATTACAATAAAAGTACTGCAGTATTATGAGCGATGTAGTATGCAGTATTACAGTAAAAGTACTGCAGTATTATGAGCGATGTAGTATGCAGTATTACAGTAAAAGTACTGCAGTACAATGAGTGATGTAGTATGCAGTATTACAATAAAAGTACTGCAGTATTATGAGCGATGTAGTATGCAGTATTACAGTAAAAGTACTGCAGTATTATAGTGATGTAGTATGCAGTATTACAGTAAAAGTACTGCAGTATTATGAGTGATGTAGTATGCAGTATTACAGTAAAAGTACTGCAGTATTATGAGCGATGTAGTATGCAGTATTACAGTAAAAGTACTGCAGTATTATAACGATGTAGTATGCAGTATTACAGTAAAAGTACTGCAGTACTATGAGTGATGTAGTATGCAGTATTACAGCAAAAGTACTGCAGTATTATAGTGATGTAGTATGCAGTATTACAGTAAAAGTACTGCAGTATTATGAGCGATGTAGTATGCAGTATTACAGTAAAAGTACTGCAGTATTATAGTGATGTAGTATGCAGTATTACAGTAAAAGTACTGCAGTATTATAGTGATGTAGTATGCAGTATTACAGTAAAAGTACTGCAGTATTATAGTGATGTAGTATGCAGTATTACAGTAAAAGTACTGCAGTATTATAGTGATGTAGTATGCAGTATTACAGTAAAAGTACTGCAGTATTATGAGCGATGTAGTATGCAGTATTACAGTAAAAGTACTGCAGTATTATGAGCGATGTAGTATGCAGTATTACAGTAAAAGTACTGCAGTATTATGAGCGATGTAGTATGCAGTATTACAGTAAAAGTACTGCAGTATTATAGTGATGTAGTATGCAGTATTACAGTAAAAGTACTGCAGTATTATAGTGATGTAGTATGCAGTATTACAGTAAAAGTACTGCAGTATTATGAGTGATGTAGTATGCAGTATTACAGTAAAAGTACTGCAGTATTATAGTGATGTAGTATGCAGTATTACAGTAAAAGTACTGCAGTATTATAGTGATGTAGTATGCAGTATTACAGTAAAAGTACTGCAGTATTATGAGCGATGTAGTATGCAGTATTACAGTAAAAGTACTGCAGTATTATGAGCGATGTAGTATGCAGTATTACAGTAAAAGTACTGCAGTATTATGAGCGATGTAGTATGCAGTATTACAGTAAAAGTACTGCAGTATTATAGTGATGTAGTATGCAGTATTACAGTAAAAGTACTGCAGTATTATAGTGATGTAGTATGCAGTATTACAGTAAAAGTACTGCAGTATTATGAGTGATGTAGTATGCAGTATTACAGTAAAAGTACTGCAGTATTATGAGCGATGTAGTATGCAGTATTACAGTAAAAGTACTGCAGTATTATAGTGATGTAGTATGCAGTATTACAGTAAAAGTACTGCAGTATTATAGTGATGTAGTATGCAGTATTACAGTAAAAGTACTGCAGTATTATGAGCGATGTAGTATGCAGTATTACAGTAAAAGTACTGCAGTATTATGAGCGATGTAGTATGCAGTATTACAGTAAAAGTACTGCAGTATTATGAGCGATGTAGTATGCAGTATTACAGTAAAAGTACTGCAGTATTATAGTGATGTAGTATGCAGTATTACAGTAAAAGTACTGCAGTATTATAGTGATGTAGTATGCAGTATTACAGTAAAAGTACTGCAGTATTATGAGTGATGTAGTATGCAGTATTACAGTAAAAGTACTGCAGTATTATAGTGATGTAGTATGCAGTATTACAGTAAAAGTACTGCAGTATTATAGTGATGTAGTATGCAGTATTACAGTAAAAGTACTGCAGTATTATGAGCGATGTAGTATGCAGTATTACAGTAAAAGTACTGCAGTATTATGAGCGATGTAGTATGCAGTATTACAGTAAAAGTACTGCAGTATTATGAGCGATGTAGTATGCAGTATTACAGTAAAAGTACTGCAGTATTATAGTGATGTAGTATGCAGTATTACAGTAAAAGTACTGCAGTATTATAGTGATGTAGTATGCAGTATTACAGTAAAAGTACTGCAGTATTATGAGCGATGTAGTATGCAGTATTACAGTAAAAGTACTGCAGTATTATGAGCGATGTAGTATGCAGTATTTCCTTTCTCTGTATATTTTGACTATTGATTGTGTTACATTATTATCTCCTCCAGATATGAGCCTGAAGGAGATTGTGTGTCTGTGTGTAACTCATCTTGGATACTACTGGACCCATCAGCCTCATATTATTTGTGCATATTTATAACTGCATGCTCAAGGACCTGCTGACTCCTCTGGCTGGACTGCAGGTGTTCACGCCTCTACTGAGTGCACTCATGTAGTTATTTATTTGTTTACACATTTAAAAAATACAATATTTATAAACAATTTAAAGCAGATATGTACACAAAGACACTGACATGTATAAATATATATATATATATATATTTTAAAAAGTCAAGAGAATTATATTAAATACAAATGTTTGGAGGGTATGTGACTTGGTTGTAAGAGAAGGTTGCTTTATTAATGAATGCAGCCACCAGATATTATTTGATCAGATGTCATATTAATAGGTTATAGCCTTTCATACAGAGCATCATTAAACCAATTAGAGAGTGAGTGGGCTGCAAGCTTGAAAGATTGATCTGATAACATTGTATTGAATGGGGATCAGATCTAACAGGATGTACATGTTTCTGCTGTCCACTTTCAAGGCTCGGCGCAGTTCATCTGAAACAAGCCTATTGATTCACTCTTAGATTAGAAATTCATTAGAAATGAGAAGCTACCATCAGGGACTCACAGTGCCGGCTTCACTATGTTCACTTTCCCCCCTGCAGCTATAAACTACAATGTAGAAAACCAGTGAAACCATTAACTTAAGAGAAACAATCACTCCAGCATGAGCACATTCAGTTAGAGAAGAGAATCCTTTAGAATAATTGTTCTGTGTCATATAAGCTTCATCCTCTAAGGCTATTATTAGTGAGTTCATCCCTTGTGCAGTCTCACCTTGAATGTAAATTGCATTGAGACCACATTTGTCAATTACAAATCTTTTTTAGAATAGAATAGATCTTTATTTGTCATTTTCACTTGTACAACGAAATTTAAAAGTGCTTAACAGTCAGTGCATCATTCATACATAATAAATAAGATTAAATAAAAAAAATAAAATAAGAAAATAAAAGTTAAAAGTTAAATAAATACTATATATAACAACATATACATTTGTCATTGCACGGCTCTATTGCAGCGTTGAGTGTAGTGATAGCTGCAGGATAAAAACTGTTTAAATCTGTTTGTCCTTGTTTTGACTGATCTGAATCTTCTGCCTGATGGCAACAGTTCAAACAGAGAGTATCCAGGGTGAGAAGAGTCCTTTATAATGTTCTGCGCTTTTTTGATGCAGCGGGAACTGTGTAGTTCTTCCAGTGTGAGGAGAGGGCAGCCAGTGATCTTTTACGGAGCACGTCTGTCTCAGTGTTCCTCCTCTGGAATCCAACCTGACTGCTTTCTTTGGCGTGAGACTGTCCTGCCATCCTCCCAGGACCAGCTGCCTGCCTGCCAGACCAGGCTCACCAGTGTGCTGTCCAAGCATTGGCAGCAGACAAAAACATCTCTCTGCTTGCTTTTTGCCTCATGAAGCTGACCATGATGTCTCCAGAAAAGGCTTTGGAGTTCAACAATGCTCATCCCGTGGGCCCCCGCCAAAATCTCCCAGGCTAGGACTGAAGCCAGGCTGATTGTTAGGGAATTTTTTTATATTTAAGGTCAAGTATGGACCTTGACGTTACAGTAAAGGCAGCACTATCATCTTGGCAGAGAGATTTAGGGCCTGATTTACTAAAGGTTTGTAGAAACGTGTGCAAACTTGACATCACCCGCAAAAAATGTGCAAACTGATCTACTAACGCAGCGCACTGAGGTTTGCATCTTTCAACTGTGCAAAATAATACACACTGTTCATTTAGTACGTTTACCGTAATGAATGTAATATCAGCAGTTTACCGTAATGAATGTAATATTAGCAGTTTACCGTAATGAATGTAATATTAGCAGTTTACCGTAATGAATGTAATATTAGCAGTTTACCGTAATGAATGTAATATTAGCAGTTTACCGTAATGAATGTAATATTAGTAGTTTACCGTAATGAATGTAATATTAGTAGTTTACCATAATGAATTTAATATTAGTAGTTTACCATAATGAATGTAATATTAGTAGTTTACCGTAATGAATGTAATATGAGGCGTTGTGCAAAATACAGGGAGGAGAAAAATGCAAATATGTTATTTAGCACGCGCATTGTGATTTACCAAACCTGAAGGTAATATTTCTGACGCTAACTGAGTCTATAAATAATACATTTGAAGGACAGGTATTAACCTGCTGTTACTATGGAGACGAGGAGACGGAGGCACAATGACAGAATACACACAGGACTGAGTTTTTCCACCCCGTTAATATTGTTGGAGTGGAATATTTTTGGTTTTACTAACAGCATTGACTTTGTCAGTAATACTCTCCCATATGTGGGTTTTTCTGGTAATATTTGTTGTTGTTATAACTCAATATATTAGTTAACCTCTTCCACTAGAACCTGATCACATTTCATTTTGTGCTTGCAGCTTTATGCTCGTCCAAACTCTCCATTAAGACACAAAACCCTCATTTAAATACTGCTGTCTGCACCTGTTGCACCTGTTTTCATTTACACAATTATTCTTAGTAGATCACCTGCAAAACGCACGCAACAGCACGCGCAATGTATTGCACCGTGCACGTAATTTAGTAACCACTATTTGGGATCTTAGTAAATCAGGCCCATACTGTTTCTCTCCTTGAGACAGTGAAAACACCAGGGTCAGAGGATAGGACTGTCCGACCCACAGATGGATAACTGTGTTTCCATGTTTGTAGAATAAGAACCAATAGGCTGATTCCATTACTGTAGATGCATTGAGTATGACTATTTATGGGCCTAGAGTATTGGTGGTATTATCTGTGAAGGCTTAGAGACGATCCACAGAGGACAGTTTCCTCATGCATCAGACGGTGAATTGATAATACTTTGATTCTTCTTGGCTGAGCTTCATTTTCAGTGTAAGACGTCCCTGACTCCTGAGCACTTTCTCCATTGATGAGATTAACCGTTGATGAACAAATTCTCCCAAACACTGATGATGATCAATAAGAACCTCTGGCTCCAGCAGACCTCGAGGCATCGGGGAAGGATCTACTGGCTGACTGCTGCCTCCATGGTGGATAACATGAAATCAGCATTTGCAGACATTTCCAGCTTGAGACGGAAATGTCTGTAAGGATAGATTCACAAACAAGAGAATGCAATGAGAGCAAAGTCTCTCAGTTTCACTACTTCTTATATAGTCCAGTATCACACATCATTCACATGTCAATCATTCTTCTCAAAGTACAGATGAAGCAGAGACAGAGGGTGTCAGCTGTCCTCTTATCTTGACACAATTACAACAGAAGGGAGTTTCATTAAGAATTACATGCACCTTTCACCTAATTTCAACTACAGTTTAAGGTTTGTGTATTTTGCCATGACACTGCTCCTGGTCCAGTCCTCCCCTCCAACTTCCAAGGAAGCAGAGCAGGAGACTTTGACAAAAACCTCTGACTCAACAGTAGCTGTTAAACACACATCCTTAGTCAGCTGCTCCTAAACTCTCAGTTAATAGACAGTGCAGACTTGCAGCACTAAAACAGTACATTGCCTCTGTCACAAGCTCACAGTTTGTCCCAACACATAAAATAAAAATTCTGACGAAATGTGTGATAATGAGCCCGAGAGCGCCATCACCATGACTTGTGTGGACAGTGTGCACACATCTGTGTCTGCGCCCAGGGTCTCCTCCCATCTTTATGTCACGTTTATTGGCTCTCCCCCCATTTAAGTTAGTGTGTTTGTGCCTGTGGTGCCAGACAGACCCAGCGTTGTATGTGCTATATCCTGCCTCACCCTTACGTACATACCTCCAGATTCTATGATTGAATCCCTCCAGGATTTCTCAAGTCTTCTTGTGATTGTTGTGATCAAAAATGCTTGATTTTGCAGTCTGTTTTCTCAAAAATCGCAATGTAACAGTTTCATGTTTTTTTCACAATAAAATTGCAAGAAATTACAGAACTTGATAGTCAAAGAAAAAATAGTCGGGGCCCGTCCCGCTACTCCTAGAATCTGGAGTTACGGTCTATGACTAACATCTCTGCAGGACTGATGGAGATGTGAAGCCTCCCGTCTCATAAACTGCTCCCTCTAGCCGTTGAGAATCTAAGAGATGCCACAGTTCAGAGGCTCTGATGGTAAAACTCTCCCGTGGGAAAGTGCGAGTGCTTCTTCATCCCACCGCCTGTGATTTTCTGCTACAGCTGTTCCCTGAGCAAACATCAGGGCAGGAAATGTATTATTTACTCGTTCGTTGAGAGCCAGAAACATAACCGTTCACTTAAAGGAAGATATACCCCTTACTGATGGAAACACATGAGAACAAACAGGCAGGTCATCTACAGTGTGTTTAAAGAGTAAGGCAACGATGAACAGATCTAATACATACTAAGTACTGTGTGTGTGTATCTAGCTTTATGCTTTACTAAAATCTTTCAACCAAACTTGAAGCTTCCAGTTTACATGCACTTGGACGACAGGCTTTTCCTTTATGTAGGAGACTTCTTGTATCCAGCAGAAACACTTTTGAAATTAAAAAGATTTACATATTCAGAGATTCAGGATTTTTACATGAGTGAGACACAGCTGAGGCGACATTCATCCTCTCATTCACCAGCGAGGAGCTCCACTGCTGAAAGCTCTTGATTCAGTCAGTGATGATGATGATTGAGTTTTACAGATTTAGGCTATGTTTACACGGAAACGATCTGAACAGAAAACACAAAAGTGGCGTTGCGTTCTCTTTTTTTATTCTGCGTTTAGACGAGCGTTTTTGGGGGGAAATCGGCGTGCATGCGTGACGCAAAAAGTTTGTGGAATTCAATGCTGTATGCACACAACACCACAAAGTCTGCGCGCCTGTGTAGAATCTTCCCTCTACTTCTCTCCCTAGTGGCGCAAAATTGAAAACCAAAACATGGCTAAGAAACGAACAAAAAGTGACCATTTTGTCTCGGACTCCACTTCTCTCCCCCCTCCTCTGTCATTGTCGGCCCCGCTGCAGCAGACCATAGACTGTATATAAGAAATGGACGTAACATCCGTGACGTCACCCATTGGTTTGTGGACTGCTGCTCGGAGGCCAATAGTATCGGATCTGAGCAGCGCCATCTTGAACATTTCAGGTGCATGCTGGGAAAAATAAAAACAGGGATTCTACTTATATGGGCATCAGGAGGAGCATGAGGCGCCCTCCTGAACCTGTGAACCAATCAACCTGTCAATCACCACGTAGCCACGCCCTAATGCATACCCTGCTTTATCGTCACATATAAAATCAGGGAGGCCAAAATGTCCCAAATGAACATCATACTGCATTGAAGAAGGCTTTAAACTAGCGATTGAGACCATAAACACATTTTGAAAACGTTTACTGAGGTTAGAAATCAAGTGAGAAGTTGGTGAATTCTCCATTGACTTGTATAGAGACGGAAGTCCTTTTGACACCAAAACGGTCGCCCCCTGGTGGCCATTTGATAGAATGCAGTTTTAAGTTACTTCCGCCTCATTTCAGAGGACCGGAACTCCCCGCCTGCAGCAGACAGGTATCAGCAGAAGGATCGGTACGTGACGTCACATGGAAGAGCGTCTGTCACCTAGGTTACAGCTTCACACCGCAGCTGCATTTAAGGCTTTTGAGGCCTTTGGTTTCACTTTTTTGCGTTTTTAAGCCTCAAAAATCACTGTCTAAACAATAAAATATTTTGTCGTTTTCGCCCGCAAGCGTTGTCGTGTAAACAGGAACTTAATGTTAAAGGTTTGTTCATACATGTACTGAACACCTTTAGTCAGACGGTCTCCATTTCCCAACAGTGTTGTTGTGTTTTGCACCTCAGGGCCTCCATAACTTTCCCACAGCAGGTGACAGAGTGAGCTGTGAGTCATGTGAGAGACCTGAATGCCTCTACTTGGAACATCAGAGCAGCTGGAGAGCGATCACTGCAGAGAGCAGAATGGATTCAGTCAACAGAAGATCCATGACCAATTAAAAATTCAACACAATGAAGTTATTTGCCTCAACAGCCAAATGAGTCCGAGCTTCCTCATCAATTACACCTGTGGATATTCTCCATTGACCAGCCAGAGCTGCTGTGAGCCACCCAATCTCCACACAGTAATTGAGTCCATATTGATCACCTGTGTGCTGTCCATGCAGCGTGTAATGGAGATGAGGATGGAGGAGGAACACCGTCATCAGAGCGTTACCGGCTTAGACGGAGAAATACATCAAAAGAGAGCAAAACACTGTTACTTTTAGGGCTTCTTGTAGCTCTGATATTGTGTTGAAAAAAGCTTTGGTAACCTTTTCCAGACAAGAACATCTGACCTGGATGATTCTGAAAATTGGGATTAAAATTTTATAATTCTTTTAACTGCACACAGTAAGTAGGGTAGGTTCAGATAATAAACTTGGTTGAGGACGTTAGGAAAGCTTGTGGTGGTTACTGTTGGGCCTTGGTTACAGGTTTGGCTATCAGCAAAAATTAATGATTAATAACGTAAAAGTTGGGCACCAGCCTGGGAAACAGGAGCTTAAAATGACCAGCAGAAGATAAATAAGGAGTTTTTAACTGGAAATCATGCAAAGATATTCCAGTAGAGACATATAATATTAATAAAGAGCTGGAGATGTGCAGAACATTTGTGCATTAATCACCAATATTACACATATTACATACATTACATGTATTCCCTCATCATTTGTTTCAACACCTGAAACCATCTTCGAGCTCTTTAACCCTTACTGGTCAATTTAAGATGAAATCAACCAGCCGGCTCAATGCAGATCATAAAAAGCTTTTGTTTCACACCACTCTCCTATACATTGGTATGCTATGTGAGGTTTATTCTTGTATTTGATCCTGGGACTTTACCTGCAGCATGAACAATGACCACTTTCCCTTCTTTGAGCCTTCCTCCTCCTACTCCTCCTCCTCCTGCTTCTTCTTCTTCAGCCCCACAGAGGCAGAAACTTTTGAGAAAAGTACTGTTCACTTCAAAAGACTCAGTGACACCTTTCATGGAGAATTAGGCTGCAGATCAACCTTCACAAAAGGTTGAATAGAAGTGACATCAGCCGCCTCGTCTGAAGGACAAAGGATGGCAGGAAACCCCACAGAGGATTCAAATGCAAGCGTTAATAAAGAAAAATGGACTTTATGTGGAGCTTTTTTAATTTCACTACATTAATTATGTATAGTTAGATCACAGAGACCTTTAATAGTATGTTCTTTTTAAAATCAGCTGTTACATGAAGGTGTTGGGTTCATTATTCATCATTTGTCACAAATATAAAACCATAGTCGGGTTTCAGTGAAGTGAATTTGTGCCCTTAAACTGAAGGACACCCACTGCTGTCGTAACATATTATACATACGATAGTCGGCTCAATAACCTTCCTGTCGTCCTCCCGGGTCAAATTGACCCCGTCTGTTTTGACTGTTCCTTCTTTCCTCCCTTCCTTCCTTCCTTCCATCTGTCCTTCCTCCCTCCTTCTCTCTTTCTTTCCTTCCTCTCTTCCTTCTTTCTTTCCTCCATCCCCCTTTCTTCCTTCCTTCTGTCCTTCCTTCCTCCCTCCCTCCTTCTTTCCTTCCTTTCCTTACTCCCTTCTTCCTTATCTCTTTATTTCCTCCCCCTACCTTCTTTCCTCTGTCCTTCTTTCCTTACTCCCTCCCTTCCTCTTTTCCTTTTGTCCCTCCCTCCCTCCCTCCCTTCCTTCTTTCCTCCCTCCCTCCTACCTTCCTTTCTTCCTTCTTTCCTCAGTCCTTCCTTCCTTCCGTCCTTTCCTTCCTCCCTTCTTTCCTTCCCTCCTTCCTTCTTTCCTTTCCTTCCTCCCTTCTTTCCTTCCCTCCTTCTTCTTTCCTTCCTCCCTTCCTCTTTTCCTTTCTCCCTCCCTCCCTCCTTCCTTCCTTCCTTCCTTCCTTCCTCCCTTCTTTCCTTCCCTCCTTCCTTCCTTCCTCCCTCCTTTCCTTCCTTCTTCCTCCCTTAACTCGAGGACAACAGGAGGGTTAAAGGAGCAGTCTCACATTTTAGAGCATCAGCTTACAGTAACTGCTCTGATGTTTCTGTTTCTTGTAAGTCATTTAAGTCGCTTACATGTGTCTCTGATTACTTTGATTGTTGTTTAATCTAGAAAACACTTTGCTTAAATAATGTTTAATCTAGTGGCACCCCCAGCTCATACATTGCTCAAAATATCTGTTAAACTGTTTAATCTGATTACAGTCCAGTTAGAATCCCTGTTTTTATTTTTCCCAGCATGCACCTGAAATTTTCAAGATGGCACTGCTCAGATCCGATACTATTGGCCTCCGAGCAGCAGTCCACAAACCAATGGGTGACGTCACGGATGTTACGTCCATTTTATATACAGTCTATGGTTACGCCCCTGAATAGATGGAGAAGTGATAAGAGTGGTGTTTCCTCAGTAACAACGTTTACAGTAATGAGGAAAAAACCGCGATCTCAGACTACGGATCAAGACCACATTGTCGATCACTGATAATACTGTTAAATCTTAACTTTTAACCATGAAAAATGAAATAAACAATGAATTTATTAAAGAGACTTTTTTTTTTTTAGCATTTTAACCATTTGTAAACATACCTTGAGTTTTTACTGTTTTTAACCCATTTTAAAACACTTCTTATGATGTTGTCTCTCTCAACCATATGATCTTTTTAAACCTCATCACAGCATTTTAATCTTATAACAGACCATGAAATTGCAATCTTTTTAAACTTATTAGATTATTAGATCATCATTTTAACTTGTCACAGATGCATCAACAAACATCATCAGTTTCACATGATTTTAGCTCTCCTGGCTTTAGGGTTAGTTACATGCTGGTGCTTCACTATGAAGACAAGAGACAAGGGGTTTACATAAGAGCATGTTTTACCTGGCGGCATATTTAACTCTCCTGTAGCTTCACTCTCCATGTTCCTTCCTCCTTTCTGTCACTGCAGCTTCGTCTTCTGTCCTCCCGTTCTCATCTCTGCTCTCAGATTTCCCCCTCGTCAGCTGGATGAGCTGTTGGCTCAGACACACAGTGTGGGACCTGTCTCTGACCCCCCCCCCCCCAACCCCTCTCTCTTTATCTCCCCCGAGGGGCCGGCAGGTGAGCTGTAGACCTCTCAGCATCACCTGGTTGAACCAGTGTGACCCGACTGTCACCGTCACATGCATTATTACTGATCAGCTGACAGGAAGCAGTCCCAGCACGGTCCAACACCTTTGTGACTGCAGCGACTCTGCAAAATAAAATCCACATTTTAACATTTATGAATCATTTGAGTCCTAAAATGTTTCTGTAATCAAGTAACAAAAAATATATACCATTAAAAATTAGTACAGATAACGTTTAATCAAATATTCTCATTATACAGTTTACAATAAACAGCAACACTGACTCCAGCGAACATCACAGGAATATCTGTGTGGATTTCTCCACTTTTTACAAATTCTTACATTTATTTGACAGCTTTAGTTATTTAATTTGCATATCCATGAAATGAGAATAAACATGTTGTGGTCTACCTTGCAGTGAATGTTCAGGATGCACAAAGCTCCAGCTCACAGCTGTGTAAAGCCCTACTGGTTTGTATTATGTGATGTCACCGTTTATGTATCAGTGACTAATAAGTGTTGGTAAGATTATTCATAAATCAGTTCAACTAGATTTAAAAGCAGCATCAGGTTTGTTAAAATGTACATTTAGTATTTTTGTTGGTTTTATATCATTTGAAATGGTCCAACACGGAGTGCAACAATAATTTGCCCCCACTGTCATGTAATACACCGGGAAACTGCTTTGCACGGTTTTTTGCGCTTATTTTTGTTGGCAAATGAGACTGATTCATCACGGGGTTTGCAGCTATTCGATGACGTTCACGTCGGGTAATTACGTCACTTCATAACGTTCCCATGGCAACAGGGGAAAATGGCTGCTCTTGTGTGAAGTAAATGCAACATTTTTCAACTTTCTGCTAAGATATATGTGACTAACGGAAATGCAGGGATTATGAAATCATGCAAGCGCTGCATATTTCCGCGCATTTTGCTCGGAAATCGGCGATTTATGCGGCGTAAGTGTGGCGTCTCTGAAACAATGTCGGCCCCCGCATAAATATGCGGACTTTGGCTGATTATGCGTTGAATTATGCGATCGCATATTCACGTTTTTCTGGAGGGACTGTATTTCCAGCTCTTCACAGCAAAGGCAGATCTGTCATGCATCTTCAGTATGATGGAAACATTTTCCATTCCCTGAAGCGTCACAAGGAGAGAGCTCTATGAGAGACTGCATCAACGGTCTGCTGCTTAGAAACTGTGCTTTGTTCTTGTGTGGCATTTCTACATTTATTTTCCAGCTAGTCTCCATGTTATAGAAAGGTGTTGAATTACCTCATTAGTTATGAAAGGTTTTGTAGAATCGTGAAGAGGATCTTACTCCCCAAGAAACTGTCTCAAAGTATCTCCTCAACAACTATCAGAGTTATACTGTTCTCCTTGTATTTACATGACAGATAACATTACATAGCTGCATGATGGTGAGACTGACCCATATATAAAATAAATTAAATCAGTGTGCAGGGTATTAGCTGGGTGTAGGGATGTGCAGAACAGCAGCACTGGTTTGATCCGTTTCTTTTGGACAATTTACATTAGTCAACGAGGATGAACTCTGTGTATTAGACACACTGTCTGTATGCTGCGTGCAAACCTGGTCTTCATCAGCTGTATAGGTAATGAACACTCAGCACGGGCCAGTCAGAGGACACCTTCATCGCAGACGTACACCGTGACCCAACCAAGACTTTGGTCTCAGGCTCCAAGAAGTCGAGTCAGTCAAACATTAGTCCTGGAAGCCTCAATGTGACCTTTGTCCATGAGCTGATCCTATAATTCAACATGCAAATAACAATGAGTGAATCATCGCTCTTTATCTTGTAGAATACGGGTACAGGGAACCGGGAACACCTGAGGGCCAGACCTGCTCTCTCACACACTCCATACTTTACTTATTTAGGTAATTCTTTAATAGAATGTTTTTTGTTAACCCCTTACATACTGTTCACCGTCAACAGTAACAACACCTAAATACTATTTTTCTTTTAACCTTAAATTTGACGACTTCTCCTAATGAGACCCAAAATATACAAACATGGAAATATTTCAACTTCTTATGAACATTTGTGTGCAGCTGACAAACATTTGTGTCGAGTGTTTGACCCAGTGGCGTGCACAGATAGACACTAGGTGGTGCTATAGCACCTGCCCTTTGCCCTCTGGACCAAGCAAGTGCCCTTTTGAAAGTTCGTTTTTTTTTTTTTAACAGTGTACTGCATGTGGCCCATGTTGACATGATAATAAATGCTCGACGATTAAAAGCGTGTGATAATAACAATCCCCCAATATGCATTCAACATGTGCCTGTAATGTTTTGTTGTGTCTCACACTGCTATAATAAGGCAGCCAGCAGTTCCACATGCCGCACAAAGTGCCCTTATTTTTCACTGAGCACCTGCCCCCCAAAATGTCTGTGCACGCCACTGGTTTGACCCATATTTAATTAAAACATCCATAAATTACTGTTGCATTCTTCACATTGAATATAATTCATTGAACTGGTCATGTTCCTGTTTTATGTGAGACAGGTGTGATTGTAAATGTTTGATTATCCATAAACAGAAAAGCATAAAAACTGAAGAATAAAGCATCTCTGTTCTCTGAAAGCTTCTTGAACGATTAATCACACATTAACCCGCGACTGAGGAGGCGTTCATTAATAATTAAAGAGACTAATTATGTAGGTTAGTAATATGGGTGCACCTGAATATGAACAGTATGTGCGGGTTAATGAAATTTTCACATTACGTCCCTTTCGTTGCATCCTGCTGTGTTTAAAAAAAGAAAAATACTATTAAACTAAGGTGTGTCTTTCATTCACAAGCCTCCAAAACAAATACATGTGCTTGTGAGATCAAGATCTGTGCAACATGAGTCTGTGGAGCTCATTCTACTCACACGCACACTACTGCTTTTGTCCACAGGGGGCGCCAAGACCCTCGTAGATACTGTGAGTTATTGAGAAACAGTGTTGATGTATTTGAATCACCTCCCTGTATGTGTTGCAGTGGTGTGAAAATTGTCCAGAAAACCTCGTGCCTGAAAAATGTGTCAGAGGCGACAGATGGTTTTCTCTCTGATCAACATAAAAACAATTCAAACCATGATGAAGTTTGAATGAAAACACACATACAGGACAACCCTCATACATACATACAACCCTCATCTCCGTCTCCTCATCTCTTTGAATTTAGTGCTTTAGAAACAGTGTTAACTTATTTGAATATTCTTGAAAATGAAACAAATTTACATGATGGAGGCCAATGTGTGTTTTTTTAAACATGTGCGTCAATTCAAAGCATGATGAAGATAGATATGCACGTTATTGATGTGTTACAGGGTTCATTTCAGCCTTTGTTTGGTAAGCATTTGAGTATCTTTTGGTATCTGTATGTTTGTATTTTATGCATCTGCTGTGTCTCTTTCTCTGTGTGTGTGTGATGAGCTGCAGGTGAGCTGGGTTAACTAAATGATTAACTCAGCTGTGAGTCTACAGGTGGTTCAAGGAAGAAGATTTGGTCCCGCCTTCAGGCTTGCAGTATTTAAGGCCAGCTTCCTCCAGCCTCACGGAACCTTTCCCATTACTATAGTTCCTCCTCAACGTGAGCGGGGTCGTCATAGCAACGCTGCATTAAACTGCCGTGACTTTGTTTTCTACGTGACACAAACACATAAACAATGGAGGACATGGAGGCGATGGTGTACTTGCTGCTGTATGAGGCTTTCTGTCTCACACAAAGCAAGAGAAGAGAAATGAATCGCTGTAACGCTGTTGTTGGTATTTAAAAATGCTGGGTTTGATTCTTGTGTCGGACGGCTCATGACTCTTCCAGTGACTCTCTGACCAATCAGCTGCCGGCAGTCTGTTGACGTCACATTTAGTATCGGCTCGGCTCGCTTGGAACCTCGACAGAGCAGATACTAAAATAGTAGCAGGTAACAGGTACTATCCCTGATGGAGGAGCAGCAGGTACCAGGTACTATCCCTGATGGAGCAGCAGGTACCAGGTACTATCCCTGATGGAGCAGCAGGTAGCAGGTACTATCCCTGATGGAGGAGCAGCAGGTACCAGGTACTATCCCTGATGGAGCAGCAGGTACCAGGTACTATCCCTGATGGAGCAGCAGGTACCAGGTACTATCCCTGATGGAGGAGCAGCAGGTACCAGGTACTATCCCTGATGGAGCAGCAGGTACCAGGTACTATCCCTGATGGAGGAGCAGCAGGTACCAGGTACTATCCCTGATGGAGGAGCAGGTACCAGGTACTATCCCTGATGGAGGAGCAGGTACCAGGTACTATCCCTGATGGAGGAGCAGGTACCAGGTACTATCCCTGATGGAGCAGCAGGTACCAGGTACTATCCCTGATGGAGCAGCAGGTACCAGGTACTATCCCTGATGGAGGAGCAGCAGGTACCAGGTACTATCACTGATGGAGGAGCAGCAGGTACCAGGTACTATCCCTGATGGAGGAGCAGCAGGTACCAGGTACTATCCCTGATGGAGGAGCAGGTACCAGGTACTATCCCTGATGGAGGAGCAGGTACCAGGTACTATCCCTGATGGAGGAGCAGCAGGTACCAGGTACTATCCCTGATGGAGCAGCAGGTACCAGGTACTATCCCTGATGCAGCAGCAGGTACCAGGTACTATCCCTGATGGAGCAGCAGGTACCAGGTACTATCTCTGATGGAGGAGCAGGTACCAGGTACTATCCCTGATGGAGCAGCAGGTACCAGGTACTATCCCTGATGGAGACGCACAATAAACGAGTAGAGTCGAGTTGAGTCGAGCTAGAACTTTATAGTGGAAAACCAAGTTACCCTTCAGGGACATTAAAGTTTTTCAACTCAAATCAAATTGAAGAGTGACAGTGCCGTATCATAAACTTCACCTTGTTTAACTGAAAGATCAGAAAAAATCAAACTTTCTTGGTCACTCAGTGTGTGCACAGAATGGTTATTATGTGGTATTCAGCATACAGTAACAGTTTTCTACAGCTGATGTAAGTCACGATGCTGCTGGGAGGCAACAGCTCAACCTCTGTGTGTCTTTGTGCTCATAAACTAAAGAATATATAACATCAGTCTGCAGAGTGGACTGTGTCCTGCTTGGCTGTAATGTATCATCCAGTGATGTTTGGTTTTATGTGTTCATTAATGGATTACCAAATATATATCAGAGGTCACTAATAGGTGTCTGGACCCGGACCTGTAACTGATGAAATAATGAGGATTGTTCAATTTTGTCTGAGCGTTTCTATTTTAACGGGCGCGGCTTCTACAGATATTACGGTAAAAGTGCACAGAGCGCTAATCGGCCAATCAAATCCGTGCATTCAGACACACGGAGAGACTCGACTGCCAGTGAGAAACACACAGAGAAAATAATTCATATGAGTTGTTATAAAGTTAGTAGATGTGAAATTAAAGCTACTCTTACCTTTCTTGCATTTCACACAGCACTTTGAAAAAATTTGAACAGTAACAACCCTCCTCCCTCCTACTATAAGGAGCCAAGATGGCGGCCGTCTGGTGGCAGCAGGCATTGAAAACAGTGGATAAAAGGATTTGAGCATCATTTCACTGCCATTCATCTGTCATATCATGATATCTGGACAGTCTGGAAGAGCCACACAATTACATTATTTTATCCCAGTTTAAGTTGGCAGACGGCTCCCCTAAGGACTATAGTTCACACACTGTGTAGGAGGAGACTTATATGGAAGAATTGTATCTGTATGATTTAGTTTTTATTTGGCACAGATCAGTCTTTAATGCTGAATGATGTGAACTGTGATGTTTCTACAGTGTAACAGTCGGAGCTTGGAGCGACTCTTCTGCTTCCCTGGAGGCTCCTGTTTAAGTTTCCAAGCCTTAAGCGGATTACTCTGCTAATTAACCTTTCAATGAGCCTAACATTTTAAAAACAGGCTGGACGTTTTTATGAAGTGATTTTCACAGTGTGACAGCGGGGAGGAGAGGCTGACGATGAAAGAGTCTGAGAGGGCAGAAAGGTGAAGAGACTCCTGCTGCGACTGACAGCAGGATCCACTGATGAGCTCACTGTGTTTATTTAATACCAGGAGATGAAACACTGGAGATTTACTGCAGCATTTAACCCCTAAAGCAGGATTCATGGCATGTTTTAAAGGACGAGTTCACCATTTTTCAAGTCTGTCTTAAACCAATAGTCAGGAGCCCAAATTAACATTTTAACCAGTTTTTCTTGCTGTTCATACTGACCATTAGACTACTGGTTCATACTGACCATTAGACTACTGGTCCAAACTGACCATTAGACCACAGGTTCGTACCGACCATTGGACCACTGGTTCATACTGACCATTAGACCACTGGTTCATACTGACCATTAGACCACTGGTTCATACTGACCATTAGACCACTGGTTCACACTGACTATTAGACCACTGGTTCACACTGACCATTACACCACCGGTTCATACTGATCAATCGAACACCAGTTCATACGGACCATTAGACTAGTGGTTCATACTGACCATTAGACCACCGGTTCATACTGACCATTAGACCACTGGTTCATACGGACCATTAGACCACTGGTTCATACTGACCATTAGTTCATACTGACCATTAGACCACTGGTTCATACTGACCATTAGACCACCGGTTCATACTGACCATTAGACCACCGGTTCGTACTGACCATTAGACCACCGGTTCGTACCAACCATTAGACCACTGGTTCATACTGACCATTAGACCACCGGTTTGTACTGACCATTAGACCACCGGTTCGTACTGACCATTAGACCACCGGTTCGTACCGACCATTAGACCACCGGTTCGCACCGACCATTAGACCACTGGGGGGCGGCTGTGGCTCCTCCAACCCCAAACTGCTCCTGATGGCTGAACCAGCGGTGTGTGACTGTGACATTTAGTGTAAAAGCGCTTTGAGTGATCAAGAAGACCAGAAAGGTCCGTCCTTCCTTCCTTCCTTCATGTCTTTCTTTCTTTCCTTCCTTCCCTCCTTCATTCATGTCTTCCTTTCCTTCCTTCCTTCCTGTCTTCTTTTCCTTCCTTCCTGTCTTCTTTTCCTTCCTTCCTTCCTTCCTTCATGTCTTTCTTTCTTTCCTTCCTTCCTGTCTTCTTTTCCTTCCTTCCTTTCTTTCTGTCTTCTTTTCCTTCCTTCCTTCCTTTCTGTCTTCTTTTCCTTCCTTCCTTTCTTTCTGTCTTCTTTTCCTTCCTTTCTTCCTGTCTTCTTTTCCTTCCTTCCTTCCTTTCTGTCTTCTTTTCCTTCCATCCTTCCTTCTTTTCTTTCCTTACATCCTCTCATCCATCTTTTTAATGGTCTGGCCTCCATGAGGTCATATTGGCCTCCATGTGGCCCCAGAATGAAAATGAGTTTAAACCCTCCTGATGTATCAGATCCCTTCATCATGTTTACAATGGAAGTGATGGAGGACTAAATCCACAGTCCTCCTTCTGTGGAAACATGGATTTAAAAGTTGATCTAAAGCTAATATGAAGCTTCAGCCGTCTGAATGAGTCATGTTGTGAGTTTTGTCAGAGTGAGAGTTTAGTGAATCTGCCACCAGCCTCCTTACAATCATCTCTCTCCTCTCAGAGTGTTTACATTTGGATGAATCACTCGTATTCATCTCTTCAGTCATCGGATCCACTGATGAACTCACTGTAAACTGACGGCTGACCTGGTTTGACAGCATCATGCTCAGAGAGCTCTTTCATGTTGACGGGATCAGACTGAGACCTACATACACACAGGAAGTGGGATATCTGCCAGTCCTCTGTGCATTATGTATAGCAGAACAAAAGTGCCAGTGTGCTCTGGAGGGATTTCGACAGAGAGGATTTTCTCTCCGTTGCCATGGTGATGTGTACGATCTGGTCCCCCGTGTTCTCGATCCTCTCGTCTGTCTTCCTGCCTCGTCTGCCAGCGACAAACAGCAGAGCTGCTCCGCATGGTTTTCCTGCTGTGGAGGTTTTTCCTGCAGAGACGCAGTTTGAGGGAATGAGATGAAGATTAAACCACAAATGTGACTCAGCAAGAAAGAGAAAGAATCAGCTGTTTCAGTAGAGGTCCACACACAGAGAATCAACTCAGTTTTTAAGTTGATATGTTGAACTTGTTTATTTCCACGTCCACTAGTTACTGATCAACATTATCATTCATTTAGTTTTGTGTATCTGATCACATAATGGTCAGTAATAAATAAGTGTTGGTAAGATGATGAATTCATAAATCAGTTGAACTCGATTTAAAAGCAGCATCAGGTTTGTTAAAATGTACATTTAGTATTTTTGTTGGTTTTATATCATTTGAAATGACATTTGCACCATTTTTTTACCAAAAGTAAGACTGAATGCTCCTGAAAATGTCAAATGGTGTAACCACAAAAGAATGATACATATTACATATTTTATCACCTACAGTGTATTTAAGTGGACTTATACTAATAATGATGTCACAGTTTGCAGAGCAGGTGGAACCAAAAGCAGACACTGCAGGCAGAGTCCTGAACAACACAAACTTTAATAACCACACAGGAGAAACTCAACAGAACAAACTAGCAGCAACAACACAGAGATTCAGACGAAGACTGAACTGAAAACCAAAACCTATAAAGACATGATGAGGTAATAACTAAACACAGGTGAGTGAAACCAGACAGGTGAAACACATGAGGCAATCAACTAAGGCGGGAGAAACACAGGAAGTAAAACTAACAAAATACTCAAAGAGAGAACTTCAAAATAAAACACGAACTACAACAGGATGTGACAAAATGACTTCATTTAAAACATGTAAATGTTTCCTGATCTCCATGGTAACCAGAGTAAATGTAATATTTAGAACAATTGTATTCCATTACCTTTATTTAATATAAAGTTATAATGTAAGATCATGCCAAACTAGTTGATATGGTGTTTTATTGACAATTTACTGTTTTTAAGCAAGTTGAATTATTTGGTACAAAGTTTTTATGGTTACACCACTTAGACATTTTTGCCATAATCCTCTAATATATTCTCTCTAAATGGATTAAAAGCAGAAATTTGATGCTGGGTCCACAAAAAAAGAATGTGTGCAAGTTATAGTTGAATTATTTGGTACAAAGTTTTTATGGTTACACCACTTAGACAGAAAATAATTTTCTCTTTATTGGTTTTCAGCATTAAGTTCACTCAAATAACTAAAAACAAACACATGTAATTTGATGAAAACCATCAAATGTTTCTTAATTTTGCTTCAAGATTGAATTAAATGATTAATCGGTTATGAAAATAGCTTCCGATTAATGTTGTTTGGATTGACCAACAGATGGTGGAAGGTAACTAAGTACAGTTAGAGGTACTTGTACTTTACTGTAGTACAGTTTGAGGTACTTGTACTTTACTGCAGTACAGTTAGAGGTACTTGTACTTTACTGCAGTACAGTTTGAGGTACTTGTACTTTACTGTAGTACAGTTAGAGGTACTTGTACTTTACTGCAGTACAGTTTGAGGTACTTGTACTTTACTGCAGTACAGTTAGAGGTACTTGTACTTTACTGCAGTACAGTTAGAGGTACTTGTACTTTACTGTAGTACAGTTAGAGGTACTTGTACTTTACTGCAGTACAGTTTGAGGTACTTGTACTTTACTGTAGTACAGTTAGAGGTACTTGTACTTTACTGTAGTACAGTTAGAGGTACTTGTACTTTACTGTAGTATTTCCATGTGATGCTACTTTCTACATCTCAGAAGGAAATATTGTACTGACCCATTCATTGAATATTTATTGCAGCTGTATTGTGAACAGTCCCAGTAAAACCAGTCCCAGTAAAACCAGTCCCAGTAAAACCAGTCCCAGTAAAACCAGTCCCAGTAAAACCAGTCCCAGGAACATGAGGTCAGCTGCTTTCTCTGTTTGAGGAGAGATGTGCTGAATTCCTTCCAGTCCAAACATGTTCCAGTCCCAGCGCTCTGAGTCTGTGTTTCCTCTGCTGCTGATCCAGAGAGCGATAATCTCTTATCACGCCGTTCTCCTCAGCGTCGCCTCACATTCAGCCGATAAGGAGCGCCGCTCGCTGTAATTAATAAATACCTCTGCTGCCGCTCTGTGAATAAATGACCTGAGGTTTGTCGGCCTTCAGCCAGAAAGTCTCAAGCTGCCTTCATCGCTGACCCATCGATCTGCAGTTTCCCTTCCAGCAGCTGCGTGTCCCCCAAACCTCCCAAGATGTTTAAATATGTTTAAACATTCGTGTCGTCCTCCCGGGTCAAATTGACTGTTCCTTCTTTCCTCCCTTCCTTCCTTCCTCCCTCCTTTCCTTCCTTCTTTCCTCCATTCCTTCCTTCCATCTGTCCTTCCTCCCTCCTTCTCTCTTTCTTTCCTTCCTCCACCCCCCTTTCTTCCTTCCAGCTGTCCTTCTTTCCTTCCTTTCTTTCCTCCTTCCCTCCCTCCTTCCACCCTCCCTCATACCTTCCTTTCCTCCCTCCTTTCCTTCCTTTCTTCCTTCCCTCCTTCCATCATCTCTCCTTTTTCGTCCTTCTTTCCTCCCTCCCTCCCTCCCTCCCACCTTCCTTCTTTCCTCCATCTATACTTCCTTTCCTTCCTCATTTCCTTCTTTCCTCCCTCCTTTCCTTCCGTTCTTCCTTCTTTCTCCTTTTCTTCCTCCCTCCCTCTCTCCTTTCCTTTTTTCTTCCTTCCTTCCTCCCTCCCTCCTTTCCTTCCTTTCTTCCTTCCATCATCTCTCCTTTTTCGTCCTTCTTTCCTCCCTCCCTCCCTCCCTCCCTCCCACCTTCCTTCTTTCCTCCATCTATACTTCCTTTCCTTCCTCACTTCCTTCTTTCCTTTCCTCCTCCTTTCCTTCCTTTCTTCCTTCCTCTCTCCTTTTCTTCCTCCCTCCCTCTCTCCTTTCCTTTTTTCTTCCTCCCTTCCTTCCTTCCTCCCTCCTTTCTTTCCTTCTTCCTCCATTCCTTCCTTCCATCTGTCCTTCCTCCCTCCTTCTCTCTTTCTTTCCTTCCTTTCTTTCCTCCCTCCCTCCCTCCTTCATTCCACCCTCCCTCATACCTCCTTTCCTCCCTCCTTTCCTTCCTTTCTTCCTTCCCTCCTTCCATCATCTCTCCTTTTTCGTCCTTCTTTCCTCCCTCCCTCCCTCCCACCTTCCTTCTTTCCTCCATCTATACTTCCTTTCCTTCCTCACTTCCTTCTTTCCTCCCTCCTTTCCTTCCTTTCTTCCTTCCTTTCTCCTTTTCTTCCTCCCTCCCTCTCTCCTTTCCTTTTTTCTTCCTCCCTTCCTTCCTTCCTCCCTCCCTCTTTTCCTTCCTTCTTCCTTCCTTCCTTCCTTGACTCGAGGACAACAGGAGGGTTAATGTGTGGAAGAGCTTCTGTAATGAAACTGACTTCCAGCCTGAGGCTAAACCTCTGATTCATCAGCACTGGCTCAGCAGGACGTCTTCATCTCGACGCTCCGCACGCTCCACCACGAGGCGGTCGAGGTAAAGACTTAATCGCACCGGTCAGGAGTCCTCAATCCCCCACCGATTCATGGACGTGTTCAGAATATGAAGCCGAGCGTCCGTCTGGTGAAAAGATGCAAATGTTTGACTTTGATTTATGTAGATCCGCATGTCAGCGCTGGTGATCTGGCATCCGATTTCAAATGGGCTCCGATAAATAATCCATTATCTTTAAAAGCGATTATCCTCTCAGAGACGATCAGTGTGAGGCCTGAATCCTCCGCTGGACCAGCACCAACATCATGTCCTCTCAGACTCCACCGATTGGCTCCTGAGCAGGAAGTCAAACAGCAGCTAAAGGGCTCCCGTAGCTAGAAACGCTTTGCATGCTGGGATGCTGGTCAGTGAAATGCAGCTAACGTCGCTTATTAAAGGTCCAAACCAAGTACGCTGTCAACAGATGGTGGAATGTAACTAAGTACAGTTAGAGGTACTTGTACTTTACTGTAGTACAGTTAGAGGTACTTGTACTTTACTGTAGTACAGTTTGAGGTACTTGTACTTTACTGCAGTACAGTTTGAGGTACTTGTACTTTACTGTAGTACAGTTTGAGGTACTTGTACTTTACTGTAGTATTTCCATGTGATGCTACTTTCTACATCTCAGAGGGAAATATTGTACTTTCTACTCCACTACATTTATTTGACAGCTTTAGTTACTTTTCAGATGCAGATTTGACACAATGGATAATATAATAATAATAATAATACTACATCGCTCATAATACTGCAGTACTTTTACTGTAATACTGACATGTATCAATACATAACTAAAGTTTCCAGACATGTTTTCCAGCAAAGTGTTGTTAAAGTCCAGCAGCAGGTTGAACACCTGCAGTAACTCACCTCACTGACTTCCCACCTGAGAATCTCTCCATAAAACATTCAACAACTCCTTCAAGTGTGAGCGGTGCAGCAGATTTATTATTTAAAGATGAAGAATATAAAATGAGCTGCGGCTGTGAGTTTTTCCTGGACCGGAGACATAAAGGATGATCTGATATGATTCGGTGTGTGATCGATAAGCAGCAGCTGTTGCCGTGGTGATGTGTGTTTGGTGATTCTGTGGCAGTAATGAGGCCACACTGCAGCAGACAGGACGGACTGTGATTTAATTTAATTTTTGCTCCGCTGCAGCATTGTGTTAATTGAGTCATTCGTCATCGTCGGCCTCTTCGGTTGGAAGCAGAGGCTGTTTCTCACCGTGTGGAGAGCCTCCATCTGGCTTGTTTTTGGTGATGTCTCAGTACCTGCTGGGAACAGCTGCTCTCCCACCTGTCCGCCTCGCTCTCCTCTGGCCTTCATCGCTTCACAGCCCCCGACTGAGAGAAACCACCTGTAAGGACAGAAGAGACGAGTTTAGAAGCATTAATAACGTCGTCCCTCCTTCTATACTCGTCTTCATTTCACAGATGAAGTTCAGTCACAGGTTTCCAGCAGCTGCGTGTCCCCAAACCTCCCAAGATGTTTTAAACCTTCCTGTCGTTCCTCCCGGGTCAAATTGACCCCCGTCTGTTTTGACTGTTCCTTCTTTCCTTCCTTCCTTCCGTCTGTCCTTC
>NC_084982.1:29535053-29571649 GCF_963691925.1 Scomber scombrus
CTACTACATAAAGTACTACTACTACTACTACTACATAAAGTACTACTACTGCTACTACATAAAGTACTACTACTACTACTGCTACTACATAAAGTACTACTACTACTACATAAAGTACTACTACTACTACTGCTACTACATAAAGTACTACTACTACTACATAAAGTACTACTACTACTACTACATAAAGTACTACTACTACTACTACTACATAAAGTACTACTACTACTGACTACTACATAAAGTACTACTACTGCTACTACATAAAGTACTACTACTACTACTGCTACTACATAAAGTACTACTACTACTACTGCTACTACATAAAGTACTACTACTACTACTACTACTACTACATAAAGTACTACTGCTACTACATAAAGTACTACTACTACTACATAAAGTACTACTACTACTACTACTACATAAAGTACTACTACTACTACTACTACATAAAGTACTACTACTACTACGACTACTACATAAAGTACTACTACTACTACTACTACTACATAAAGTACTTACTACTGCTACTACATAAAGTACTACTACTGCTACTACATAAAGTACTACTACTACTACTACATAAAGTACTACTACTACTACTACTACTACTACATAAAGTACTACTACTACTACATAAGGTACTACTACTACTACTACTACTACATAAAGTACTACTGCTACTACATAAAGTACTACTACTACTACATAAGGTACTACTACTACTACTACTACTACATAAAGTACTACTACTACTACATAAAGTACTACTACTACTACTACTACATAAAGTACTACTACTACTACATAAAGTACTACTACTACTACTACTACATAAAGTACTACTACTACTACATAAAGTACTACTACTACTACATAAAGTACTACTACTACTACTACTACTACATAAAGTACTACTACTACTACTACTACTACATAAAGTACTACTACTACTACTACTACATAAAGTACTACTACTACTACTACTACTACATAAAGTACTACTACTACTACTACTACTACATAAAGTACTACTACTACTACATAAAGTACTACTACTACTACTACTACTACATAAAGTACTACTACTACTACTACTACTACATAAAGTACTACTACTACTACTACTACTACATAAAGTACTACTACTACTACTACTACATAAAGTACTACTACTACTACTACTACTACATAAAGTACTACTACTACTACTACTACTACATAAAGTACTACTACTACTACTACTACATAAAGTACTACTACTACTACTACTACTACTACATAAAGTACTACTGCTACTACATAAAGTACTACTACTACTACTACATAAAGTACTACTACTACTACTACTACATAAAGTACTACTACTACTACTACATAAAGTAAGTACTACTACTACTACTACTACTACATAAAGTACTACTACTACTACATAAAGTACTACTACTACTACTACTACATAAAGTACTACTACTACTACATAAAGTACTACTACTACATAAAGTACTACTACTAGTAAATAAACTACTACTACTACTACATAAAGTACTACTACAGTTTCCACTGTAACAGGAAGTGGGAAGGACGAGGCAGCTCAGTATGAATTACGAGACATATTGAGAGGAAATCGAGGCTAATAATGAATCATTAGCAACAGCTAACAATTATTAGTTTTATTGATTAATGTGCTGATTAAACGCACATCGTAACATCCAGGAGTCTCAGGTGAAGGAAATGTTTTATTTTGTTCCACCAACAGTCAAAAAAAAAAAAATTCTCACATGTGAGAGCAGTGAAAAGCAAAATACTTGAATGTCTAATAATAATTTTATCATTGAGTTTCTGTGTGTCCTGGTTGCAGAGTCCAGAGGTTTGGATATGAAGCTAAACAGACTGAAGGAAGGAAGGAAGGAAGGAAGGAAGGAAGGAAGGAAGGAAGGAAGGAAGGAAGGGAAAGAAGGAAGGAAGGAAGGAAGGAAGGAAGGAAGGAAGGAGAGGTTTGGATATGAAGCTAAACAGACTGAAGGAAGGAAGGAAAGAAGGAAGGAACGAAGGAAGGGAAAGAAGGAAGGAAGGAAGGAAGGAAGGAAGGAGAGGTTTGGATATGAAGCTAAACAGACTGAAGGAAGGAAGGAAGGAAGGAAGGGAAAGAAGGAAGGAAGGAAGGAAGGAAGGAAGGGAAAGAAGGAAGGAAGGAAGGAAGGAAGGATGGAAGGAAAGAAGAAAGGAAGGATGAAAGAATGAAGTAAGGGAGGAATAAAGGAAGGATGGAAAGAAGGAAGGAAGGAAGGAAGGGAGGAAGAAAGGAAGGATGGAAAGAAGGAAGTAAGGGAGGAAGACAGGAAGGATGGGAAGAAGGAAGGAAGGAAGTAAGGGAGGAAGAAAGGAAGGATGGGAAGAAGGAAGGAAGGAAGGAAGGAAGGAAGGAGAGGTTTGGATATGAAGCTAAACAGACTGAAGGAAGGAAGGAAGGAAGGAAGGAAGGGAGGAAGGGAAAGAAGGAAGGAAGGAAGGAAGGCAGGAAGGAAGGGAAGAAGAAAGGAAGGATGAAAGAAGGAAGTAAGGGAGGAAGAAAGGAAGGATGGAAAGAAGGAAGGAAGGAATGGAGGAAGAAAGGAAGGATGGAAAGAAGGAAGTAAGGGAGGAAGACAAGAAGGATGGGAAGAAGGAAGGAAGGAAGTAAGGGAGGAAGAAAGGAAGGATGGGAAGAAGGAAGGAAGGAAGGAAGGAAGGAAGGAAGGAGAGGTTTGGATATGAAGCTAAACAGACTGAAGGAAGGAAGGAAGGAAGGATGGAAAGAAGGAAGGAAGGAAAGAAGGAGGAAGGGAGGAAGAAGGGAAGGATGGAAAGAAGGGAGTATGGGAGGAAGACAGGAAGGATGGGAAGAAGGAAGGAAGGAAGAAGTAAGGAAGTAAGGGAGGAAGACCGGAAAGATGGGAAAAAGAAGGAAAGGAAGGAAGGAAGGAGAGGTTTGGATATGAAGCTAAACAGACTGAAGGAAGGAAGGAAGGAAGGAAGGAAGGAAGGAAGGAAGGAAGGAAAGAAGGATGGAAAGAAGGAAGCATGGAAGGAAAGAAGGAAGTAAGGGAAGAAGATGGGAAGGATGGAAAGAAGGAAGTAAAGGAGGAAGACAGGAAGGATGGGAAGAAGGAAGGAAGGAAGGAAGTAAGGGAGGAAGACAGGAAGGATGGGAAGAAGAGGTTTGGATATGAAGCTAAACAGACTGAAGGAAGGAAGGAAGGAAGGAAGGAAGGCAGGAAGAATGGAAAGAAGGAAGCATGGAAGGAAAGAAGGAAGGAAGGGAGGAAGAAGAGAGGAAAGAAGGAAGGAAGGAAGGAAGGAAGGAAGGAGAGGTTTTGGATATGAAGCTAAACAGACTGAAGGAAGGAAGCAAGGAAGGAAGGAAGGAAGGAAAGAAGGAAGGATGGGAAGAAGGAAGGAAGGAAGGAGGGAGAGGTTTGGAAATGAAGCTAAACAGACTGAAGGAAGGAAGGAAGGAAGGATGGAAAGAAGGAAGGAAGGAAAGAAGGAGGAAGGGAGGAAGAAGGGAAGGATGGAAAGAAGGGAGTATGGGAGGAAGACAGGAAGGATGGGAAGAAGGAAGGAAGTAAGGAAGTAAGGGAGGAAGACCGGAAGGATGGGAAAAAAGAAGGAAGGAAGGAAGGAAGGAGAGGTTTGGATATGAAGCTAAACAGACTGAAGGAAGGAAGGAAGGAAGGAAGGAAGGAAGGAAGGAAAGAAGGATGGAAAGAAGGAAGCATGGAAGGAAAGAAGGAAGTAAGGGAAGAAGATGGGAAGGATGGAAAGAAGGAAGTAAAGGAGGAAGACAGGAAGGATGGGAAGAAGGAAGGAAGGAAGGAAGTAAGGGAGGAAGACAGGAGGATGGGAAGAAGGAAGGAAGGAAGGAGAGGTTTGGATATGAAGCTAAACAGACTGAAGGAAGGAAGGAAGGAAGGAAGGAAGGAAGGCAGGAAGAATGGAAAGAAGGAAGCATGGAAGGAAAGAAGGAAGGAAGGGAGGAAGAAGAGAGGAAAGAAGGAAGGAAGGAAGGAAGGAAGGAGAGGTTTGGATATGAAGCTAAACAGACTGAAGGAAGGAAGCAAGGAAGGAAGGAAGGAAGGAAAGAAGGAAGGATGGGAAGAAGGAAGGAAGGAAGGAGGGAGAGGTTTGGAAATGAAGCTAAACAGACTGAAGGAAGGAAGGAAGGAAGGAAGGAAAGAAGGAAGGATGGAAAGAAGGAAGCATGGAAGGAAAGAAGGAAGGAAGGGAGGTAGAAGAGAGGAAGGAAGGAAGGAAGGAAGGAAGGAAGGGAAGGAAGGAAGGAAGGAAGAAGAAGGAGGAAGGGAGGAAGAAGGGAAGGAAGGAAGGAAGGAATGACGGAAGGAAGGATGGAAAGAAGGAAGGAAAGAAGGAAGTAAGGGAGGAAGAAGGAAGGATGCAAGGAAAGAAGGAAGTAAGGGAGGAAGAAGGGAAGGATGGAAAGAAGGAAGGAAGAAAGGAAGGGCGGTAGAAAGGAAGGATGGAAAGAAGGAAGTAAGGAGGAAGACAGGAAGGATGGAAGAAGGAAGGAAGTAAGGGAGGAAGACAGGAAGGATGGGAAGAAGGAAGGAAGGAAGGAAGGAAGGAAGGAAGGAAGGAAGGAAGGAAGGAAGGAAGGAAGGAAGGAGAGGTTTGGATATGAAGCTAAACAGACTGAAGGAAGGAAGGAAGGTGGAAGGATGGAAAGAAGGAAGGAAGGAAGGAAAGAAGGAGGAAGGGAGGAAGAAGGGAAGGAAGGAAGGAATGACGGAAGGAAGGATGGAAAGAAGGAAGGAAAGAAGGAAGGAAGTAAGGGAGGAAGAAGGAAAGATGCAAGGAAAGAAGGAAGTAAGGGAGGAAGAAGGGAAGGATGGAAAGAAGGAAGGAAGGGAGGAAGAAAGGAAGGATGGAAAGAAGGAAGTAAGGGAGGAAGACAGGAAGGATGGGAAGAAGGAAGGAAGGAAGGAAGGAAGGAAGGAAGGAAGGAAGGAAGGAAGGAAGGAAGGAGAGGTTTGGATATGAAGCTAAACAGACTGAAGAAAGGAAGGAAGGAAGGAAGGAAGGAAGGATGGAAAGAAGGAAGGAAGGAAAGGAGGAAGGGAGGAAGAAGGGAAGGAAGGAAGGAAGGAATGACGGATGGAAGGATGGAAAGAAGGAAGGAAGGAGAGGTTTGGATATGAAGCTAAACAGACTGAAGGAAGGAAGGAAGGAAGGAAGGAAGGAAGGATGGAAAGAAGGAAGGAAGGATGGAAAGAAGGAGGAAGGGAGGAAGAAGGGAAGGAAGGAAGGAATGACGGAAGGAAGGATGGAAAGAAGGAAGGAAAGAAGGAAGGAAGGGAGGAAGAAGGGAAGGATGGAAAGAAGGAAGGAAGGGAGGAAGAAAGGAAGGATGGAAAGAAGGAAGTAAGGGAGGAAGACAGGAAGGATGGGAAGAAGGAAGGAAGGAAGGAAGGAAGGAAGGAGAGGTTTGGATATGAAGCTAAACAGACTGAAGGAAGGAAGGAAGGAAGGAAGGATAGAAAGAAGGAAGGAAGGAAAGGAGGAAGGGAGGAAGAAGGGAAGGAAGGAAGGAAGGAATGACGGAAGGAAGGATGGAAAGAAGGAAGGAAAGAAGGAAGGAAGTAAGGGAGGAAGAAGGAAGGATGCAAGGAAAGAAGGAAGTAAGGGAGGAAGAAGGGAAGGATGTAAAGAAGGAAGGAAGAAAGGAAGGGCGGTAGAAAGGAAGGATGGAAAGAAGGAAGTAAGGGAGGAAGACAGGAAGGATGGGAAGAAGGAAGGAAGTAAGGGAGGAAGACAGGAATGATGGGAAGAAGGAGGGAAGGAAAGAAGGAAGGAAGGAAGGAAGGAAGGAAGGAAGGAAGGAAGGAGAGGTTTGGATATGAAGCTAAACAGACTGAAGGAAGGAAGGAAGGAAGGTAGGAAGGATGGAAAGAAGGAAGGAAGGAAAGAAAGAAGGAGGAAGGGAGGAAGAAGGGAAGGAAGGAAGGAATGACGGAAGGAAGGATGGAAAGAAGGAAGGAAAGAAGGAAGGAAGTAAGGGAGGAAGAAGGAAGGATGCAAGGAAAGAAGGAAGTAAGGGAAGAAGGGAAGGATGGAAAGAAGGAAGGAAGGGAGGAAGAAAGGAAGGATGGAAAGAAGGAAGTAAGGGAGGAAGACAGGAAGGATGGGAAGAAGGAAGGAAGGAAGGAAGGAAGGAAGGAAGGAAGGAAGGAAGGAAAGGTTTGGATATGAAGCTAAACAGACTGAAGGAAGGAAGGAAGGAAGGAAGGAAGGAAGGAAGGAAGGAAGGAAAGAAGGAAGGAAGGAAAGGAGGAAGGGAGGAAGAAGGGAAGGAAGGAAGGAAGGAATGACGGAAGGAAGGATGGAAAGAAGGAAGGAAGGAGAGGTTTTGGATATGAAGCTAAACAGACTGAAGGAAGGAAGGAAGGAAGGAAGGATGGAAAGAAGGAAGGAAGGAAGGAAAGAAGGAGGAAGGGAGGAAGAAGGGAAGGAAGGAAGGAATGACTGAAGGAAGGATGGAAAGAAGGAAGGAAAGAAGGAAGGAAGGGAGGAAGAAGGGAAGGATGGAAAGAAGGAAGGAAGGGAGGAAGAAAGGAAGGATGGAAAGAAGGAAGTAAGGGAGGAAGACAGGAAGGATGGGAAGAAGGAAGGAAGGAAGGAAGGCAGGAAGGAAGGAAGGAAGGAAGGAAGGAAGGAAGGAAGGGCGGTAGAAAGGAAGGATGGAAAGAAGGAAGTAAGGGAGGAAGACAGGAAGGATGGGAAGACGGAAGGAAGGAAGTAAGGGAGGAAGACAGGAAGGATGGGAAGAAGGAAGGAAGGAAGGTACGAAGGAAGGAAGAAAGGAAGGAAGGAAGGAAGGAAGGAAGGAAGGAAGGAAGGAAGGAAGGAAGGAAGGAGAGGTTTGGATATGAAGCTAAACAGGCTGAAGGAAGGAAGGAAGGAAGGAAGGAAGGAAGGAAGGAAGGAAGGAAGGAAGGAAGGAAGGAAGGAGAGGTTTGGATATGAAGCTAAACAGACTGAAGGAAGGAAGGAAGGAAGGAAGGTGGGAAAGAAGGAAGGAAGGAAAGGAGGAAGGGAGGAAGAAGGGAAGGAAGGAAGGAAGGAATGACGGAAAGAAGGATGGAAAGAAGGAAGGAAAGAAGGAAGGAAGTAAGGGAGGAAGAAGGAAGGATGCAAGGAAAGAAGGAAGTAAGGGAGGAAGAAGGGAAGGATGGAAAGAAGGAAGGAAGAAAGGAAGGGCGGTAGAAAGGAAGGATGGAAAGAAGGAAGAAAGGGAGGAAGACAGGAAGGATGGGAAGAAGGAAGGAAGGAAGTAAGGGAGGAAGACAGGAAGGATGGGAAGAAGGAGGGAAGGAAGGAAGGAAGGAAGGAAGGAAGGAAGGAAGGAGAGGTTTGGATATGAAGCTAAACAGACTGAAGGAAGGAAGGAAGGAAGGATGGAAAGAAAGAAGGAAAGAAGGAAGGAAGTAAGGGAGGAAGAAGGAAGGATGCAAGGAAAGAAGGAAGTAAGGGAGGAAGAAGGGAAGGATGGAAAGAAGGAAGGAAGAAAGGAAGGGCGGTAGAAAGGAAGGATGGAAAGAAGGAAGTAAGGGAGGAAGACAGGAAGGATGGGAAGACGGAAGGAAGGAAGTAAGGGAGGAAGACAGGAAGGATGGGAAGAAGGAAGGAAGGAAGGTACGAAGGAAGGAAGAAAGGAAGGAAGGAAGGAAGGAAGGAAGGAAGGAAGGAAGGAAGGAAGGAAGGAAGGAGAGGTTTGGATATGAAGCTAAACAGACTGAAGGAAGGAAGGAAGGAAGGAAGGAAGGAAGGAAGGAAGGAAGGAAGGAAGGAAGGAAGGAAGGAAGGAGAGGTTTGGATATGAAGCTAAACAGACTGAAGGAAGGAAGGAAGGAAGGAAGGAAGGAGAGGTTTGGATATGAAGCTAAACAGACTGCAGCACAGTTCAATCTCTGTTCATAAACAAGCGATCGGTGAACAATGTGTTCCAGAGATTTTTTTCCTTTGAGAGCTCTCGAAAGCAGCGAGTTGTGTCTAATAGCTGTCAAAATAACTTTATACATACAATGTTTGTGAGGCAGGAGAGGAGCAGGTCAGCATTATTAAATACATAACATGTGTGATGTGTTGAGGAACCAAAGGAGTGAAATCTGTTTGAAATGTAACGACACATTAAAAAATATCAGCTGAAGTTTCATATTAACACCTGCTGAACTTTGAAACAAGGAGCCTCAAGAAAGGAAGGATGGGAAGAAGGAAGGATGGAAGGAAAGAAGGAAGTAAGGAAGGAAGGAATGATGGAAGGATGGAAGGAAACAAAGATGGAAGGAAGGAAGGAAGGAAGGAAAGAAGGAAGGAATAATGGAAGGATGGAAAAGAAGGAAGGAAGGAAAGAAGGAAGTAAGGGAGGAATGATGGAAGGATGGAAGGAAGGAAACAAAGATGGAAGGAAGGAAGGAACGAACGAACGAAAGAAGGGAGTATGGGAGGAAGTAAGGAAGGATGGAAGGAAGGAAGGAAGGGAGAAAGAAAGGAAGGATGGAGGGTAAGAAGGAAGTAAGGGAGGAAGAAAGAAAGATGGCAGGATGGAAAGAAGGAAGGAAAGAAGGAAGGAAGTAAGGGAGAAAGAAAGGAAGGATGGAAAGAAGGAAGGATGGAAGGAAATAAGGAAGTAAGGGAGGAAGAAGGGAAGGATGGAAAGAAGGAAGTAAGGGAGGAAGAAAGGAAGGATGGGAAGAAGGAAGGAAGGGAGGAAGAAAGGAAGGAAGGAAGGAAAGAAGGAATGATGGAAAGAAGGAAAGAAGGAAAGAAGGAAAGAAGGAAAGAAGGAAAGGAATATCTTCAGCATCAGCATCAGAACCTGTTTAGCACGAACATACGAACACGTTGAGACGACTTTAACTTGATGTGTTTTGTTTTAAATGTTCCAAATACGTCATATTTCATCTTTCTGTGTGAAACGTGCTCTATAAATAAAGTCTTAAACTTCCAGGTGCCAAATACCTGATACCAAAAGTCCGTGACTGTAACAGATGGAGCTGATCTCTATCAGGCTTCGGTGTGATGAGACGCTGAGCAGTCGGTCAGCTGAGCAGTTTGGAGTAAAAACTAAAGGTTGACCCGCAGCAGCAGGGTGCCGTCGCCTCTATCCTCACTGGAGCCTCAAATCACTGCACACCAAAAAATAAATACACAGTGCTGCTCTGTGCTGTGTGTGTGTGTGTGGGGGGGGGGTGAGGGGGGGGCTCTGTCCCGCTGAGTCCGGCCCAGTAGGAGCTGCTGACCTCTGGGTTCACCTCATCTGTTTCCCCCTGATGGGAACTGCTCTGAATTTAGCTCCAAAAAATGAGCCACCTATACCAGTGAAACCATTCAGACCCTTTACTCCAGTAAAACTACTGCAGTATTATGAGTGATGTAGTATGCAGTATTACAGTAAAAGTACTGCAGTATTATGAGCGATGTAGTATGCAGTATTACAGTAAAAGTACTGCAGTATTATAGTGATGTAGTATGCAGTATTACAGTAAAGTACTGCAGTATTATAGTGATGTAGTATGCAGTATTACAGTAAAAGTACTGCAGTATTATGAGCGATGTAGTATGCAGTATTACGGCAAAAGTACTGCAGTATTATGAGCGATGTAGTATGCAGTATTACAGTAAAAGTACTGCAGTATTATGAGCGATGTAGTATGCAGTATTACGGCAAAAGTACTGCAGTATTATAGTGATGTAGTATGCAGTATTACAGTAAAAGTACTGCAGTATTATGAGCGATGTAGTATGCAGTATTACAGTAAAAGTACTGCAGTATTATGAGCGATGTAGTATGCAGTATTACGGCAAAAGTACTGCAGTATTATGAGCGATGTAGTATGCAGTATTACAGTAAAAGTACTGCAGTATTATGAGCGATGTAGTATGCAGTATTACGGCAAAAGTACTGCAGTATTATAGTGATGTAGTATGCAGTATTACAGTAAAAGTACTGCAGTATTATGAGCGATGTAGTATGCAGTATTACAGTAAAAGTACTGCAGTATTATGAGCGATGTAGTATGCAGTATTACGGCAAAAGTACTGCAGTATTATGAGCGATGTAGTATGCAGTATTACAGTAAAAGTACTGCAGTATTATAGTGATGTAGTATGCAGTATTACAGTAAAGTACTGCAGTATTATGAGCGATGTAGTATGCAGTATTACGGCAAAAGTACTGCAGTATTATGAGCGATGTAGTATGCAGTATTACAGTAAAAGTACTGCAGTATTATGAGCGATGTAGTATGCAGTATTACAGTAAAAGTACTGCAGTATTATGAGCGATGTAGTATGCAGTATTACGGCAAAAGTACTGCAGTATTATGAGCGATGTAGTATGCAGTATTACAGTAAAAGTACTGCAGTATTATGAGCGATGTAGTATGCAGTATTACAGTAAAAGTACTGCAGTATTATGAGCGATGTAGTATGCAGTATTACGGTAAAAGTACTGCAGTATTATAGTGATGTAGTATGCAGTATTACGGTAAAAGTACTGCAGTATTATAGTGATGTAGTATGCAGTATTACAGTAAAAGTACTGCAGTATTATGAGCGATGTAGTATGCAGTATTACAGTAAAAGTACTGCAGTATTATGAGTGATGTAGTATGCAGTATTACAGTAAAAGTACTGCAGTATTATGAGTGATGTAGTATGCAGTATTACAGTAAAAGTACTGCAGTATTATAGTGATGTAGTATGCAGTATTACAGTAAAAGTACTGCAGTATTATGAGCGATGTAGTATGCAGTATTACAGTAAAAGTACTGCAGTATTATGAGCGATGTAGTATGCAGTATTACAGTAAAAGTACTGCAGTATTATAGTGATGTAGTATGCAGTATTACGGTAAAAGTACTGCAGTATTATAGTGATGTAGTATGCAGTATTACAGTAAAAGTACTGCAGTATTATGAGCGATGTAGTATGCAGTATTACGGTAAAAGTACTGCAGTATTATAGTGATGTAGTATGCAGTATTACGGTAAAAGTACTGCAGTATTATAGTGATGTAGTATGCAGTATTACAGTAAAAGTACTGCAGTATTATGAGCGATGTAGTATGCAGTATTACAGTAAAAGTACTGCAGTATTATGAGTGATGTAGTATGCAGTATTACAGTAAAAGTACTGCAGTATTATGAGTGATGTAGTATGCAGTATTACAGTAAAAGTACTGCAGTATTATAGTGATGTAGTATGCAGTATTACAGTAAAAGTACTGCAGTATTATAGTGATGTAGTATGCAGTATATCAGTAAAAGTACTGCAGTATTATGAGTGATGTAGTATGCAGTATTACAGTAAAAGTACTGCAGTATTATGAGTGATGTAGTATGCAGTATTACAGTAAAAGTACTGCAGTACTATGAGCGATGTAGTATGCAGTATTACAGTAAAAGTACTGCAGTATTATAGTGATGTAGTATGCAGTATTACAGTAGAAGTACTGCAGTATTATGAGCGATGTAGTATGCAGTATTACAGTAGAAGTACTGCAGTATTATGAGCGATGTAGTATGCAGTATTACAGTAAAGTACTGCAGTATTATAGTGATGTAGTATGCAGTATTACGGTAAAAGTACTGCAGTATTATAGTGATGTAGTATGCAGTATTACAGTAAAAGTACTGCAGTATTATAGTGATGTAGTATGCAGTATTACAGTAAAAGTACTGCAGTATTATAGTGATGTAGTATGCAGTATTACAGTAAAGTAGTGGTTTGGTCCTCTGACTGATATATTATTATTATGACATCATTAGATTATTAATAGTGAAGCATCAGTGTTAGAGCAGCATGTTACTGTTGTAGCTGCTGGAGGTGGAGCTAGTTTACACTACTTTATATACAGTTAGCTAGTTTAGTCCAGTGGTTCCCAACCTAGGGGTGGCAGATAAATGTGAGGGCTGGTATCTAAAAATCATACTTCAGCGCAGTAGTAGTACATCAATCAGAAGCATATATTGTTAAATCAAAAGCTTAATTAATTAACTCTAGAGCACAATGAGTTATTCTCAGGACTCTGTACAGCTCTACATGATATGTGCAACAGAAGACATTTAAATATTTAAAAAGTTTGGAAATGTACGTCTTATTTCTTTTTTTCTGTTATTTAAAGCCTCAGTAGAGACTGGAGTGGAAGTGGTACTAGTGTAGCCGGTCTGGCCTAAACCTCGGTCTGCTACCATCTCTGCGAAGTGTTGTGTGTTGAGCAGCGAGATGCTGACAACAGCTGGTCTGCTTGGCTGGGCCGAATTTATTTTCTGTGTAAAACACATAAAAGTCAGTACAGCGACCTCTTATGACCATCGCCGTAGCTACCATTGTCCTCTGTATTATTTTCTTGAAGTTTTGTTTCATTGTGAAGTGAAAATAGCATCAACGGAC
Source organism: Scomber scombrus (assembly GCF_963691925.1). Classification (NCBI taxonomy): domain Eukaryota; kingdom Metazoa; phylum Chordata; class Actinopteri; order Scombriformes; family Scombridae; genus Scomber; species Scomber scombrus. The sequence continues at coordinate 29,547,510 of NC_084982.1, forward strand.
CGTCACGTCAATACATCACATGTACTAGCAGATACCGCTGCCATGTCTAAACTAAAGTAGTCGGCTATAGCAGCGGTGGAGTGAGGCCTTGAAATCCACCGGCCCCGGTGTTATGTCCCAACTGGTTTCCAATTGAACTGGTTTCCTTACCGAACAGATCCAGCTTGTGTTGCGCTTCCGTCAGCAGATTCGTCACAAATTCACAAATAAACAGCCGGTGTATTACTGGAGATATTTAAGTGGCAGTTATATATATATATATATATATATATATATATATATAGTGCTCACTTCCTGAAACATATTCGCTGCAGTAGATGTTGAACTGCGACTTGAAAAATCGGCAGAAATATGTTTTATATTGAACTTGACCGGATTTTGCAAACTGTTCATTCATTGGACGATGAGCCCTTTTCTCCCAGCATGCCGTGCTCCATTCCACATTTTAAGAACAAACAAAGAAAATAATATATTGCAGTTATAATTTTTTAGATATGCAACCATGGAAGTTGTAGAATACTGAAATAGGAGTTGATGTAAGTTGCAAAATTGGAAGTGATGAGAAAGAACTGGAGCACAAAAGTGACCATGACTGAGAAATGCACAGCAAGAAAGTAATATAAACACATCATGGATTAAACTACACTTCATTAAGTTGTAGTCTTATTTTTGACCTCGGTATTTGAAAAATCCTGGCTACGGCCTTGCTTATGACCAGTCTCGAAATGCACACCTCTACTCTCCAAGGCTCATAGCATTTACTATGTTCAGTTACATTAAATCAATAAAACAAAATGCAATGAATTGTGCAATCACAGAAATATTTTTCCACCCACCAGTAGCATTTTTTATATTTTGTAAATTAACAACATGACAAAATAACAAAAAGGGGAACTCACATACCTGTTTAAAACACATGAAAGTCAGTACAGCGACCTCTTATGACCAGTCTCCAAATGCACACCTTTAAAAAGAAAGGTACATAACAACAAACTGCATCAGAAACAGTCTCCACACTCTGGTAGCCTAGCTTAAAAACAGCGAGCTAACACGCTACATGACAAATAAAATAAACATAAACACTGGAGCAAACATTATGCTAATAAAATATAACATATGTGAACCTTACACAATATAATTTATACTTTTTATTTAGCGTTTTTACATTTTTATACTTTTATATTAACAAGAACACGGTCTTACCTCTCCTCTCCAGGGCTAGAAGCCGAGTGAGGCAAAGTACCGCGAAACAACAGGAAGTGACGTCGCCGAAATGTCAAAGGTCACACTAACAAAATAAAAGCTCCCCAAAAGAAATACAGAAACAGGATTTTTACATGAAAACGAACCGCAAAACGTGAACAGACATACAAAAATTGGCTTTTGGTGAAATATAAACCATCTTATTTATAAACTTTCAAATAAACAGAATCAAATAAAAATAAAAAGAAGTTTGAGGTGTCAGCTAAAAAGTGAAAAACAAAACAAAACAACAAAAACAACAAGGAGAAGCTTCAGTTTGGACTTCAGCCAAAAGCTCAGGGCGCTGATTCAGACATCCACACAACATAAAACAAATCACTGGAGGAGATTTTCTGACCCTGGACCCTGAAAAACAAACAGTCAGCATATCAAAGCCAGACAATCGTCTCCTCTCGGCTCTGTGAGCAGCCGAGGCTCAGACAACATTTACTCTCCTGGATCGATGTCCTCTACTAATCCTGCACATTTAGTCTTTTAGCTTTATTCAAACGTGGCTGCTTTTCTCTCCATAACAGTCAAATCTGACGTAATACCTCGTTGTAATATCTCCTATTTTATTGTCTAAGGATCTGATTTATTAAAGGTTTGCGTGTGTAAAAAAAACGTGTGCAAACTTGACATCACTCCCAAAAAATGTGCAAACTGATCTACTAACGCAGCGCACTAGGTTTGCATCTTTCAACTGTGCAAAATAATACACACTGTTCATTTAGTAGTTTACCGTAATGAATGTAATATCAGTAGTTTACCGTAATGAATGTAATATTAGTAGTTTACCGTAATGAATGTAATATCAATAGTTTACCGTAATGAATGTAATATTAGTAGTTTACCGTAATGAATGTAATATTAGCAGTTTACCGTAATGAATGTAATATCAGTAGTTTACCGTAATGAATGTAATATTAGTAGTTTACCATAATGAATGTAATATTAGTAGTTTACCGTAATGAATGTAATATTAGTAGTTTACCATAATGAATGTAATATCAATAGTTTACCGTAATGAATGTAATATTAGCAGTTTACCGTAATGAATGTAATATCAATAGTTTACCGTAATGAATGTAATATTAGCAGTTTACCATAATGAATGTAATATTAGTAGTTTACCGTAATGAATGTAATATTAGTAGTTTACCGTAATGAATGTAATATTAGTAGTTTACCATAATGAATGTAATATTAGTAGTTTACCGTAATGAATGTAATATTAGTAGTTTACCATAATGAATGTAATATTAGTAGTTTACCATAATGAATGTAATATTAGTAGTATACCATAATGAATGTAATATTAGTAGTTTACCATAATGAATGTAATATTAGTAGTTTACCGTAATGAATGTAATATTAGCAGTTTACCGTAATGAATGTAATATCAATAGTTTACCGTAATGAATGTAATATTAGTAGTTTACCGTAATGAATGTAATATCAATAGTTTACCGTAATGAATGTAATATTAGTAGTTTACCGTAATGAATGTAATATTAGCAGTTTACCGTAATGAATGTAATATCAGTAGTTTATCGTAATGAATGTAATATCAGTAGTTTACCGTAATGAATGTAATATTAGCAGTTTACCGTAATGAATGTAATATCAGTAGTTTACCGTAATGAATGTAATATTAGTAGTTTACCGTAATGAATGTAATATTAGTAGTTTACCATAATGAATGTAATATCAATAGTTTACCGTAATGAATGTAATATTAGTAGTTTACCGTAATGAATGTAATATTAGTACGTTTACCATAATGAATGTAATATTAGCAGTTTACCATAATGAATGTAATATCAGTAGTTTACCGTAATGAATGTAATATTAGTAGTTTACCGTAATGAATGTAATATTAGTACGTTTACCATAATGAATGTAATATTAGCAGTTTACCATAATGAATGTAATATTAGAGGTTTACCGTAATGAATGTAATATTAGTAGTTTACCGTAATGAATGTAATATTAGTAGTTTACCGTAATGAATGTAATATTAGTAGTTTACTGTAATGAATGTAATATTAGTAGTTTACCGTAATGAATGTAATATCAATAGTTTACCATAATGAATGTAATATTAGTAGTTTACCGTAATGAATGTAATATCAATAGTTTACCGTAATGAATGTAATATCAGTAGTTTACCGTAATGAATGTAATATTAGTAGTTTACCGTAATGAACGTAATATTAATAGTTTACCGTAATGAATGTAATATTAGTAGTTTACCGTAATGAATGTAATATTAGTAGTTTACCGTAATGAATGTAATATCAATAGTTTACCGTAATGAATGTAATATTAGTAGTTTACCGTAATGAATGTAATATTAGCAGTTTACCGTAATGAATGTAATATCAGTAGTTTACCGTAATGAATGTAATATTAGTAGTTTACCGTAATGAACGTAATATTAATAGTTTACCGTAATGAATGTAATATCAGTAGTTTACCGTAATGAATGTAATATTAGTAGTTTACCGTAATGAATGTAATATCAGTAGTTTACCTCATCCTCCTCTTCTTCCTCTTCTTCCTCATCCTCCTCCTCCAACTCATCTTCCTCATCCTCCTCTTCCTCCTCCTTCTCCTCCTCCTCGTCCTCATCCTCCTCCTCCTCCTCCTCATCCTCCTCCTCCTAATGCTCCTCCTGCTCCTCCTTCTCTTCCTCATCCTCTTCCTCCTCATCCTCCTCCTCATCCTCCTCCTCCTCTTCTTCCTCCTTCTCTTCCTCCTCCTTCTCCTCCTCCTCCTCCCCCTTCCTCCTCATCCTCCACCTCCTCCTCCTCCTCCCCCTTCCTCCTCCTTCTCTTCCTCCTCCTTCTCCTCCTCCTCCTCATCATCCTTTTCCTCCTCATCCTCTTCCTCGTCCTCCTCCTCCTCATCTTCCTCGTCCTCCTTCTCTTCCTCCTCCTCATCCTCGTCCTCCTCTTCTTCTTCCTCCTACTCTTCCTCCTTCTCCGCTTCCTCCCCCTCCTCCTCCTGCTCCTCCTCAACCTCCTCATCCTCCTCCTCCTCTTCCTCCTGCTCCTCCTCCTCCTCCTCCTGGAGATCCTTCATAAGATGCAGCAGAGATGCTTCAGTATGAACCACTAATGTTGTTAGTTTGGTTAGTAGTGGAGTATTCATGTCCATCACGTTCCTGCAGAGAAACAAAGAGCAGTAATTAAAGGGGTGAAGAGTTCTCCACCATCTGCTGATGAATCTGCTCCCCAACAGTTTAGTGAGGAGAAGGAGTCGAGGTCGCGGTCACCTCCCTCCCTCCCTCCTCCTCCACTGAGCCGAGGGTCGGGAAGATGAGAGCGTCATCATTGTTCATGTGCAGAGAGAAGCTGTTTCGCCCCTCTGTAGCACAACACAGTCCAAACAATGGCAGCTGCTCATGAATCATTCATGTCTCTCCCGCTTTGATGCAGAGGACGCTGCAGCAGGCTCAGCTCAGCTTCCAGCAGTCGCTCAGTGGAGACGGATGCTTGTTTAGCCTGTTGACTTCCTGTTGACTTCCTGTTGACTTCCTGTTGACTTCCTGTTGACTTCCTGTTGACTTCCTGTTGACTTCCTGTTGACTTCCTGTTGACCGTCCAACTTTTGTCCTCACAGGTTGATTCTGATTGTTAATAAAGTGTAAATATAAGTTATCACCAGCCGGGGAGTTCTGGTCCTCTGAAATGAGGCCAACGCGGAAGTAACTTAAAGCTGCATTCTATCAAAAGGCCACCAGGGGGCGACCGTTTTGGTGTCAAAAGGACTTCCGTCTCTATACAAGTCAATGGAGAATTCACCAACTTCTCACTTGATTTCTAACCTCAGTAAACGTTTTCAAAATGTGTTTATGGTCTCAATCGCTAGTTTAAAGCCTTCTTCAATGCAGTATGATGTTCATTTGGGACATTTTGGCCTCCCTGATTTTATATGTGACGATAAAGCAGGGTATGCATTAGGGCGTGGCTACGTGGTGATTGACAGGTTGATTGGTTCACAGGTTCAGGAGGGCGCTTCATGCTCCTCCTGATATATAAGTATCAGGTATCAGTACCATATAAGTAGAATCCATGTTTTTATTTTTCCCAGCATGCACCTGAAATTTTCAAGATGGCGCTGCTCAGATCCGATACTATTGGCCTCCGAGCAGCAGTCCACAAACCAATGGGTGACGTCACGGATGTTACGTCCATTTCTTATATACACTCTATGGTTATCACCCAATTCTGTGTTGGAACCTTTTCAGCCAACTTATTACCACGTCTTCATTTTACACATATTTTTGGAAGTTATGGTCAATAGACGTCATTTAAATTAAACTATTCCTCATTTTTGAGTTAATAAAAGCAGAAATTAGGAGGAAGACAACAGGTCAAAGTTAAGCACAATTAATCAATCTTTATACCTTTATACCTTTATACCTTTATACCTTTATATCTCTATATCTTTATACCTTTATATCTTTATACCTGAAGCAGTATTTAAACAATATTCTGTGTTTTGAGTTTATTTTGAAAAGTGGAAGCAGTTCAGACAAACAAACATCAGAAGAGGTTTTCAGTATTAGTCGGTGAGGAGATAATATTATAATAATAATATTATTCTGTGCTGTTGCATATTTCCACTTCTTAAGTTGCACGAAGCTTTCAGACTAAAATAGAAGAACTCCTCATGTTTGCAGTTTGTCTCTCGTCTCTCTACTGTCCCCTTCATGATTTATTCCCTTGAAGCTCAGTAAATCCTCAGGGGAGCGACGTAAATAACTCCAAGCTCTCACTCTCTCTCTCTCTCTCTCTCTCTCTCTCTCTCTCTCTCTCTCTCTCTCTCTCTCTCTCTCTCTCTCTCTCTCTCTCTGTTCATCTGCGTTGCATTTAATTACATCAGCGTTGTTATTTACAGTCTGGAATCATTAAAACATAAACCAAATAAATCCAATCAAGATAACCAGGCTTTGGCAGAGAGTCGTATTTTTAGCATTTTATTTCTATGTGTTCATGCAGCTCAATATTCCCCCAGTTTAACTCAACAGTAACACACACATAAAGTTTCTCTTGAGTTTTGAGGCAGCTGAGGAGAATCGTCTTCACTAAAGCTGCGAATGGAAAAGCCCGGAGTAGAGCCGGAGAGGAAACAGGAAGTGGGGACTGATGTCTATTTTGTGTTCAGGCACTTCCTCCGTCTCTGAGTCCCTGAGAGGTTTCTGCTTAAGTGAAGTTAATAATAATAATAATAATAATAATAATAATAATAATAATAATAATAATAATAATAATAATAATAATAATACATTTTATTTATATGGCGCCTTTCACGTCACCCAAGGTCACCTTACAAAGAATAAAACGACATCAAGAAATATAAAAAAATGAAAAAACATCAAACATGAATTAAAACCAGAAACCTTAAAACAAGTGTAGTGCACAGTGTCAGAGTGAGTATGTTTGAACAGGTGTGTTTTGAGTTTGGATTTGAATGTTGTGATGGAGTCTGACTGTCTTATGTGTGTGTGGGAGGGGGAGGGGGGGGTTGGGGGGGGGGGGGGGGGGTTGGGGGGGGGGGGGGGGGGGTCCTTATGGCGCTTTTCCACTACACAGTTCCAGCACGACTCGCCTCGACTCGGGTCCTCTCGACTAATAAAAGGTCCTGTTTACCTGGGCCTGCTGTGTGTGTGTGTGTGTGTGCGTGTGTGTATGTCTAGGTGTGTGTGTGTGTGTGTGTGTTTGTGTGTGTGTGTGTCTAGGTGTGTGCGTGTGTGTGCGTGTGTGTGCATGTGTGTATGTCTAGGTGTGTGTGTGTGTGTGTATGTGTGTGTGTGTGTGTGTGTGTGTGTGTATGTGTATATGTGTCTAGGTGTTTGTGTGTGTGTGTGTCTCTGAGTGTGTGTGTGTGTGTGTGTGCGCGTGCGTACGTGTGTGCGTGTGTGTGTGTGTGCGCGTGCGTACATGTGTGCGTGTGTGTGTGTGTGTGTGTGCGTGCGTGCGTGTCTGTGTGTGTGTGTGTGTGCGTGCGTGTGTGTGTGTGTGTGTGTACCACACGTCTGCTCTCACATTCCTGCACATTTTACCATCTGTCTTTATTCATATCTTGTTTATAATGTATTTTCTTTTTTTTTAAATTACATTTAATCAAAAAACAATCAAACCTTTATTCATAAATGTGATATTAACCATATATTCTGTTTATATTGCTTGTAATTTGGATGACTTAAACCAGACCCACCAACACTGGCTGAATTACACAAATATTATAAATATATAAACCACCTTTAATTTCCAGAATTGTTCTTTCTATCCACTTTGAGGTCTGTTGGGAACATCATGCTTGCAGTACCACAGTTGACCACTAGGACCAACAGGGAGCGACTGTCCTCCTTGTCCTGTTGTAGCTGCTGATATGATCAAACTCTCTCTGTTATGAATCAGAATGAGCCCAGAGCTTCACATAAGACAAAGTTCCATTAAGTGTGTTAACTTCCTGACTGAAACAGAGCGACCATGTGACTCCTGCAGAGGTCGACCTCCATTAACCGACATCACACACCTCCCTCACAGCTGTCACCAAGCTGGAAACACAAAAAGACTTTAAGCCTGAGCTGAAAACGCTGGAAAATGTCTGGGCAGGATTTCAAAAATGGAACATTAAATAGCTTTTTACATCAAAAGCATGTTTTTAGCACGGCCCTCTTTGATGCCAACACTTCTCCAATTAGCTGCACGCTACTGTAAACAGCATCGGTGTCGCTAGTGAAATGCTAATAGATGTGTTTGTATGTTCACGGGAGCATTAGTGAAGCTTTGATAGTTATTATGTACAGTATGACACAATGATAACAACATCAGAATAACTCAACATCTGCATCTCTCGACCTCATGTTAAACAGCAGCACTGAGTCTCTTCAGTTTGATTTATGAGTCAGTGATGTTTTATTGTCTCCATGTGGTTTAGTTTAAAATTTAAAGGGTTAAAATGTGAAAATAAACGTATGAATAACTTGCACACATTCTTTTTTTGTGGACCCAGCATCAAATTTCTGCTTTTAATCCATTTAGAGAGAATATATTAGAGGATTATGGCAAAAATGTCTAAGTGGTGTAACCATAAAAACTTTGTACCAAATAATTCAACTTGCTTAAAAACAGTAAATTGTCAATAAAACACCATATCAACTAGTTTGGCATGATCTTACATTATAACTTTATATTAAATAAAGCTAATGGAATACAATTGTTCTAAATATTACATTTACTCTGGTTACCATGGAGACCAGGAACCTGCTGCTTTCTTTCTTCCTTTATTCCTTCCATTCTTTCCTCCAACTTTTAGTTCTTTCTCTTATTCTTTTTTCTTTCTTTCTTTCTTTCTTTCTTTCTTTCTTTCTTTCTTTCTTTCTTTCTTTCTTTCTTTCTTTCTTTCTTTCTTTCTTTCTTTCTTCCTTCCCTCCTACTTATTGTTCTTTTTCTTCTTCATCCACTTTCTTTCTTTCTTTCTTTCTTTCTTTCTTTCTTTCTTTCTTTCTTTCTTTCTTTTTTTTTCTTTCTTTCTTTCTCTCTAGGAGGATAAAATATGTAATATTTATCATTCTTTTGTGGTTACACCATTTGACATTTTCAGGAGCATTCAGTCTTACTTTTGGTAAAAAAAAATGGTGCAAATGTCATTTCAAATGATATAAAACCAACAAAAATACTAAATGTACATTTTAACAAACCTGATGCTGCTTTCAAATCTAGTTTAACTGATTCATGAATTCATCATCTTATCATTTACATAACCATAAATCTATTAACCTGCAAAGAAAGACAGAAACACTGCAAAAATATTTAGTAATTCAACAAAGCATCAATCCAGTAACTATTCCTATTGAAGTATCAATAACTATCTGAATGTTTTTTCTTACTTTAACTTTTTCTAAACTGGTAAAAATATCCAAGTGTCTAAATTGTGTCTCACTGATTGACAGCGTTGAAATAAAAGCCTCCTGGTGGTCAATCTGTGTACTACATGTATCTGATCACATATGATTCAGTCGGAGGTAATCTGTGTTCATGTTGTATATTCTGTTAATGTACTTTATTTATTTTATTGAATGCTACATAATCATTACTTCTGTTTCTTGTTTGTCATTAAACAAATATATAATTCATAGAAACACAAATCAAAGAGCTGCATTGGCTGGCTGAACTTTCCTCCACTCTGCCACAGCGAGTATGTTCACACCCTGAGAAATAAAAGCCTGATTAGAGCGGGGATTTGAAGGGCACACTCTGACCATGAAGCCGGCCAAATGAGGCTCTGGAGGCCAAAAAAACTGAATGTTGTGAATGTTGCAATGAGGCCAAGCGGCGGCGCGGCGCTCCTCCACTCGCTCTCTGTCTGTTATTGTATTTTAAAAAGGGCACACTCCCCCAGAAATGAAGGGCGGCCTCTCAGGCCTCCGTGCAGCCCGGCCGCGTCCCTGCAGGCTACGGAGCAGCACCGCTCCCCTCTGATGAAAGCTTCTTTATGCCGCCGCACACCTGATCTCTGTGACTCGCAGGATATTGAAGCCGTCCTTGAGACTGTCCCGGTGTCCTCCACACTTTCATTCAACTCACAAGTTATGAAAAACTTTCTTCACAATCACCATTATGTTATTCGTGCACTCTCAAAATTTGACGTTGATGGATTTGGTTAAAGTCAGTGTAAAGTAAGAATAAATATGTGTTCTGAGTTTGACATACCACAGAAAAGTGTGTTGTTAACCACCCTGCCAAATTTGAATGATTAAAAAAATCGCCAAATATACGGAATTAGGCTTCAAAGTTCGCAGAGTCCGTTGAAGCCCCGCCCCCTACCAAGTGTCACCTGTCAATCAAAGTCACAACCTCTACAAGAAACATGGACGCTAGGCCTGAGAGCTTTCTGCTGCTAACTCAGCTGCTAGCTGGGCGGCTAGCTCAGCTGCTAGCTCGGCGGCTAGCTCAGCTGCTAGCTGGGCGGCTAGCTTGGCGGCTAACTCGGCTGCTAGCTCTGCGGCTAGCTCTGCGGCTAGCTTAAATCTAAATTGTTGAAATGCTTTTTACACCTTTTTTAGAAATACATTTATGACCTATTTAATGTGTTTAGAAGAAAATGTCTGAATTCACTTTACACAGTTTTTAACTTTAAAACATTACAGCTAATGTAGAGAGCACATTGTAAAACACTTCCAGACTTTATCCAAGGGTTATTCACTGAGGGGAAATCTCATGTTTGAAAGGAAATGGGCAAGAATATGAAAAGTAGCTGTGTGTCAGTGTTTTGAGGGAAGTTTTCATTTAAGAAATTATTTAAAACCAAAACATTAGAAAAATTATGTAAGAAGTGAATATGGGGAAATCAGGTATCTGGATATTTATGCTTTTAGTTTGTTATGAGAACTTAAATAGTTAATTTATTTTACTTTGTCATGTTTAAAAGTCGCTGCTACTGACGTAAAGTTTGATTGAAGAAACTGAAATCATGTTTTTTTAAAAGGGAAGACAAAATAATCTCAGGCTTCAGTGAAGGGATGAAGAAAGAATAATTACATATTAATTGTTTTATTTATATATCTTTATATCACTTTTTCTCTCTTATCTTTCTTTTGTTTGTTTTGTTTTGTTTTGTTTGCATGAAAGGAGGGAGGAAGGAAGGAAGGGAGGAAGAGGGAAGGAAAGGAGGAAGGAAGGAGAGGAGGAAGAAGGGAGGAAAGAGGGAGAGAGGAAGGAAGGAAGGAAGGAAGGAAGGAAGGAAGGAAGGAGGGAAGGAAGAAGGAAGGAAAGGAGGGAGGAAGGAGGGAGGAAGGGAGGAAGAAGGAAGGAAATGAGGGAGGAAGAATGGAGGAAAGAAGGAAGGAAGAAGGAAGGAAAGGAGGGAGGAAAAAGGAAGGAAAGGAGGGAGGAAGGAGGGAGGAAGGAAGAAAGTAAATGAGGGAGGAAGGATGGAGGAAAGAAGGAAGGAAGAAGGAAGGAAAGGAGGAGGAAGGAGGGAGGAAAGAAGGAAAGGAGGGAAGAAGGAAGGAAGAAGGAAGGAAAGGAGGGAGGAAGGAGGGAGGAAAGAAAGAAAGGAGGGAAGAAGGAAGGAAGAAGGAAGGAAAGGAGGGAGGAAAGAAGGAACATGTTGCTGTTCATCAGGTCAGAGTTCAGGGACTCAGACTTCCTGTGAAGGACACATGACATGTTTCCATCACAGAAACCAGACTGTGGTTTAAAATCACATTTTAAAAAATGCATTTACTGTTTTATAACGAGTGTCTCTGAAGCTGCTCTGCAGTAACGAGGGTTTGAGGAGGATTTCCAGAGCTCAGATGTCGAGGCTTTAATGTGACCATTAACAGGCTGCTGGCTGTATAATGATCCTCAAGAAGGCGGCGCTGGGTTGTTAGTGAAACGCTCAGCTCGACGCCTCCAGCTGACATTTGTGGAAACGTTTCATTTACTGCGATAATGTTCCTGGCAGTGTCACGAAATGTTAAATCTACACACGGCGGCTATTCAGAGATTCATTTAGAAGACAAAGAGCCGATCGAACACGCGACGCTTTCTGCAATAACTGTGGCCAGGTGCACAAACATAAAGGGACAGTCGGGGATATTTCTCTTCATTTTCATATTTCCTTTTATAAAAATCTGATACTACAAGCACATGTCAATATTATGTACATAAACAACATATAATGACCTTAATATTATCAGCTTCTACCTGCAGTCTGAATAGCATCATATGTGTGTGTATATATAAATGTTTCTGGTGCACGCTGTGTAACAATCTCCATCAGTGGCTCACAAGCAGCACTAAAGCTTCTCTCAGGCTGAACTCGAGCTGCATGATTTCCCTCGGGAACATGTGGAGCAGCAGTTTGTCCACAGCTGCGCGATGCCACACAGTCAGCCGATTCCCAGCCGAGGACTCGGAGTGAGAGGCAGCCTGCGGGCTTCTCGGGGCCCCTGAAGGGCCACTTCACCGTCAGACAGATGAAATGGACAGGTGTGGACCGGAGGGCAGAAAGAGGAAAGCTGGTTCGACAATCATATGTTGAAATGAGCAGAAATGTGTTTGTTTTAGGTGTTTTAAAAACTGTCTAGGGTCGTATCATTTATCTACAACTGCACACACGTGTTGCTCTAAATAATATCTCTGTGGCTTTAAAACCTGTCGGAGCTGATACAACAAGCCGTCACTTATTCTAATCCCTCCTTCCCCCTTTCTTCCTTCCTTCTGTCCTTCCTTCCTCCCTTCCTTCTTTCCTCTGTCCTTTTTCCCTTTACTTCCTCTCTTCCTCTTTCCCTTTCTACCTACCTCCCTCCTTCCTTCTATCCTCCCTCCTTCCTACCTTCCTTCTTTCCTTTTTTCCTCCATCCTTCCTTCTTTCCTTCCTTTCCTTCCTCGCTTCCTTCTTTCTTTTCCTTCCTCCCTCCCTCCTTCCCCCTTTCTTCCTTCCTTCTGTCCTTCCTTCCTCCCTTCCTTCTTTCCTCTGTCCTTTTTCCCTTTACTTCCTCTCTTCCTCTTTCCCTTTCTACCTCCCTCCCTCCTTCCTTCTATCCTCCCTCCTTCCTACCTTCCTTCTTTCCTTTTTTCCTCCATCCTTCCTTCTTTCCTTCCTTTCCTTCCTCGCTTCCTTCTTTCTTTTCCTTCCTCCCTCCCTCCTTCTCTCTTTCTTTCCTCCCCCTCTCTTCCTTCCTTCCTTCTTTCCTTTTGTCCCTTCCTTCCTTCCTCCCTCCTTTCCTTCCTTCTTCCTTCCTCCCTTGCTTCCTTCCTCTCTCCCTCTTTCCTTCCTTCTTCCTCCTCTCCTCCCTTCGGGCAAATCCCGTTCCTGTAAAGTTCCAACCTCCTCAATTTTACCAGGAACTTCTTTAGTGGAAACTGAGAAACATATCCGACTCTTTAGCTGCTCAATGTTCCACTTTCTTCACCGCTGTGTCTGCTGTCTGCTGGGCAGGTAGTGAATCTCACACTGATACACAGAGCCATTAGTTGCTAATGAGTCAGATACCAACCTTTAACCATCCTGTTGTCCTTGAGTTAAGGAAGGAAGGGAGGGAGGAAGGAAGGATGGAAGGGAGGAAGAAGGAAGGAGGGAGGAGGGAAGGAAAGGAGGGAGGAAGGAGGGAAGGAGGGAAGGAGGGAAGAGGGAAGGGAGGAAGAAAGAAGGAGGGAGGAGGGAATGAAAGTAGTGAGGAAGGAGGGAAAGAGGGAGGAGGGAAGGAAGGAAGAAGGAAGGAAAGGAGGGAGGAAGGAGGGAGGGAAGAAGGAGGGAAGGAAGAAGGAAGGAAAGGAGGGAGGAAGGAAGGAAGAGGGAAGGAAAGGAAGGGAGGAAGAAGGAAGGATGGAGGAGGGAGGAGGGAGGAGGGAAGGAAAGGAGGGAGGAAGGAGGGAAGGAGGAAGGAGGGAGGAGGGAGGAGGGAGGAAGGAGGGAAGAAGGAAAGAAGTCGTATTGTGTAATCACACCTTTAATATATTCTACCTGAGGGCTGACTGATCTCCACCACTGAATTCAGTCTGCACCCACACCCAAGAATAAAAGGGAGGGAGGAGGGAAGGATGGAAGGGAGGAAGACGGAAGGAGGGAGGAGGGAAGGAAAGGAGGGAGGGAGGAGGGAAGGAAAGGAGGGAGGAAGGAAGGAAGAAGGAAGGAAAGAAGGAAGGAAGAGGGAAAGAAAGGAGGGAGGAAGGAAGAAAGGAGGGATGAAAGAAGGAAGGAAAGGAGGGAGGAAGGGGGGAGGGAGGAAGAAGGAAGGAAAGGAGGGAGGAAGGAGGGAGGAAGGAAGGAAGAAGGAAGGAAAAGTGGGAGGAAGGAAGGAAGAAGGAAGGAAAGGAGGGAGGAAGGAAGGAAAGGAGGGAGGAAGGAAGAAGGAAGGAAAGAACTCGTATTGTGTAATCACACCTTTAATATATTCCACCTGAGGGCTGACGGATCTCCACCACTGAGCTCAGTCTGCACCCACACCCAAGAATAAAAATGGCTGAGCAGAGAAACTTTCAGAAGGTCTTTAAACGACACAATCACTTTCCTTTGGGAATATTTTATGATCCAAGGCCACACGGACGCCTGAGAGGCATTTACATTCATATTCATTATACTGTGGATGTTCAATCTATTTCCTGTCTTCACAGCTGAGAGCGAGTCGGAGTGCAGACGAGGACCAAACATCAGGACAGAGACGTGTTATTATATTATATGTTATTATAACGTGTCAAATATTGTTGTTTTTATTACCAATATTTTAAAAGGTGAAGCACAATGTAGATTTCTGTCTTTTATATCACTGTATCATCACATACTGTTCATATTCTGTCCTTCCTCTCTCCTTCTCTCTTTCCTTCCTCCCTTCCTCCCTTCCTCCCTTCCTTCCTTCCGTCTGTCCTTCCTCCCTCCTTCTCTCTTTCCTTCCTCCCTTCCTCCCTTCCTTCCTTCCTTCCGTCTGTCCTTCCTCCCTCCTTCTCTCTTTCCTTCCTCCCTTCCTCCCTTCCTTCCTTCTGTCCTTCCTCCCTCCTTCTCTCCTTCCTCCCTTCCTTCCTCCCTTCCTCCCTTCCTCCCTCCCTTCCTCCTTCTCTTTCTTTCCTCCCTCCCTCATACCTTCCTTCCTTCCTTATTTCCTCCGTCCTCCCTTCTTTCCTCCCTCCTTTCCTTCTTTCCTTCCTCCCTCCCTCCTTCTTTCCTTCTTACTTCCTTTCCTCATTTCCTTCCCTCTTCCTTCCTTTCCTCCGTCCTTTCCTTCCTTCCTTCCTCCCTCCCTCCCTTCCTTCCTCCTTTCCGTCCTACTTCCTTTCCTCATTTCCTTCCTTCTTCCTTCCTTTCCTTTCCTTCTTTCCTTGACTCGAGGACAACAGGAAGGTTAAACCTTGATTCATGTTTCAGAGAGCAGAGAGAGTGTATTTTTTAGCTTTTACACCACTAAACATCTCCTATCACACAATATCATGTCCTATTTTACCTCAGACATGAAAATATAACATAGCAATAATGATGGAAACGTCTCTTTTTGGTAGTTTTTAGGTTTCTTAGTCAATTTTTGTATCTTTTAGTCATTTTTTAAATCAATTTTTGGTGTTTTTTTGGTTTATTTAGTCGATTTTTCATCTCTTTTTGGTGGTTAAATGTTATTTAATGTAAAGGTAAAATGAGCAGAGCTTTATGGAGCTGTGGGGTTTATTGTAGAACCATTAGAGCCATCAGTCTTCACTGCTACATCATAAAAAGAAATCCTCATAACTACTATCTTATTAAAACTATTAACTATTCATTTCACTAAAACACATGGCAATAGATACGGAGATAATCTGACCCAGAACAGCCTCAATGGACAAACATTTGGAGCATCTATACAAAAATATAACATTTAAACATATTTTCATTTTTGTGCATTTTGGGCCACTTTAGGAAAAGTCATCACATTTCAGAATAAAAGACATTTGGGGCGTTTTATAAGCTGTTAAATGTCAAAACTTGTAAATTTGACCTGAACAGTGTGTAAGGGTTAATCAATAATTAACCTCCTGAGACCCAAGCTTTTGTTTGGTATGCATTTTTCTCCTTATTTCCTTACATTTACACCTTCCCTTTGCACAAACAATAATAATGTCCCAATGTCAATCAAATTACAAATGTAATTAAGCATGAATCATCAGGTTTCAACCATAACATTTGATAAGTTTTGTACCTGGTCCACTTTTGTCTGGGCATCGGCTGTTGATTCACTCGTCCAAGATGCCTGCCATCTCGTTTTTTACGCAGATTTTTACGCTGTAATGTGCTTTTGTAACCACTAGGTGGCACAAAAAGTCGTGTATGTATGAGGTCAACAGGTCAAAGTTCAGCAGAATGAAGTATAAGGTCCAGCAAACCCAAAATGTAACGTCCCCATATGAGGACGCATGGTTGCAGGAGGTTAAAATGAGCATTAGTTTCTGCCCAAATGATGAGCTTTTCAAATATAAGAAGGTTGTGGTGTGAAATGACTCTCAGTCTCAGTAAATTCCCTCCTGTTCTTTTTGAAGT
This sequence comes from Scomber scombrus, assembly GCF_963691925.1. Classification (NCBI taxonomy): domain Eukaryota; kingdom Metazoa; phylum Chordata; class Actinopteri; order Scombriformes; family Scombridae; genus Scomber; species Scomber scombrus. The sequence continues at coordinate 29,563,758 of NC_084982.1, forward strand.
GAGTCAAACATCAAAGCTCGTTGGTTTCCTCTTCGTCTTTTATCCTCCAATCAGGTCCAAACCTGCTGCCTGAAATCTCACCGACGTCTGATTTGAGCTTGAGAACGCAGCTTGTTAGGAGAGTGCTTTTATCTGTGTGCCCAAACCTCTCTTACAAGCTCAAACATTGTTGTTTTTTGATCAACACTGAGCCCTGTTGACTCAGAGTTAATCCTCCCAGGACAGCCGGCTCTCTAATCTCTCACATTTCAGAACAAACAAATGAAAAATAAAAAAGGTGTAACATAAGAAACAAACACTGAACAACTTGTTTTTTGTGTGTGCTGCAGCAAGCTGTTGGTTTCATAATGGGATTCTGCTGCTGCTGCTCTCTCGTCTGCTCTCATTTATTTTTAGTTGGAATCTGCGGCACCTGAAGCCAACAGGAGCACGTAGAGCTGGAAGATGTGCTGGTAGATACATAAAGGGTCAGGAGGAAAGTGCAAACGTTCAAACTGAGAAAGAAGCAAGAAGAAAACTGTTTTTATGCCACCATGACTTCTTTAAAGGACCACTTTACAACCTCGCCGAGTTAGAGAAACAAAATCTGTTGTTCATCTTTGGTTCAATCTGTGATTCTCTGAAGGATCACAGATAAATACGTGTTGGTAAGATGATTCATAAATCAGTTAAACTAGATTTAAAAGCAGCATCAGGTTTGTTAAAATGTACATTTAGTATTTTTGTTGGTTTTATATCATTTGAAATGACATTTGCACCATTTTTTACCAAAAGTAAGACTGAATGCTCCTGAAAATGTCAAATGGTGTAACCACAAAAGAATGATAAATATTACATATTTTATCACCTACAGTGTATTTAAGTGGACTTATACTAATAATGATGTCACAGTTTGCAGAGCAGGTGGAACCAAAAGCAGACACTGCAGGCAGAGTCCTGAACAACACAAACTTTAATAACCACACAGGAGAAACTCAACAGAACAAACTAGCAGCAACAACACAGAGATTCAGACGAAGACTGAACTGAAAACCAAAACCTATAAAGACATGATGAGGTAATAACTAAACACAGGTGAGTGAAACCAGACAGGTGAAACACATGAGGCAATCAACTAAGGCGGGAGAAACACAGGAAGTAAAACTAACAAAATACACAAAGAGAGAACTTCAAAATAAAACATGAACTACAACAGGATGTGACAAAATGACTTCATTTAAAACATGTAAATGTTTCCTGATCTCCATGGTAACCAGAGTAAATGTAATATTTAGAACAATTGTATTCCATTACCTTTATTTAATATAAAGTTATAATGTAAGATCATGCCAAACTAGTTGATATGGTGTTTTATTGACAATTTACTGTTTTTAAGCAAGTTGAATTATTTGGTACAAAGTTTTTATGGTTACACCACTTAGACATTTTTGCCATAATCCTCTAATATATTCTCTCTAAATGGATTAAAAGCAGGAATTTGATGCTGGGTCCACAAAAAAAGAATGTGTGCAAGTTATTCATACGTTTATTTTATCATTTTAACCCTTTAAATTTAAACTAAACCACATGGACACAATAAAACACCATGGACTTGACTTCAGGCTGTTTCTGTCGTGGTGCCTTCGAGGACGGTGAAACAAGGGTCCAAATACTCCAGTCGACCACAGAAAAAGAAACAGACACTAAAATATCAAACTACTAAACACTAAAATATATCAGCACAGTTGGAAGAAAACTAGAGTGATGATCTGAGGCTGAATCTCACATCGTGGGATCAGACTCTACAAACTGTGGACTGCGGAGGACGACTGGAGCCAAGCTTTCTAAATTTATCCATGATTCATCCAGAAGAATCGAACACAGAAACAGCTAGCTTTGATATAACATCGGAGCAGAAGTGTGGCTGAATATAAGCGCTGTTTAGTCAGAGTAACAGAGTATGGAGGAGGAAGAGACTGCAGCTGCTCATGTAACAGCTGGATAAGAGGTTCGCTGAGCTCTTCTCAACAGAGAGGTGAGTAAAACTAACATCACACAAAAAAAAACCCAACAAGTTAACTCCTGTAACACCGAGTGAGTCATGTGACCCGTGAGTTTCAGAGAGCTCAGTGTAAAAACCTGATGTATAGATCAGATACATGTAGTACACAGATAAACCACCAGGGGGCTTTACTCCAACTCCTTTCTTTGCCATATTTTTATCCTTTTTGCACTTGTTTATTATTCTTAGCAGTATTTTTGTGTTTTTGCAGTATTTTTTAATTTGTTTGCAGTATTTTTTAATTAGTTTGCAGTATTTTTGTCTTTCTTTTCCGTATTTTTGTCCTTTTTGCAGTATTTTCATCTTTTTGATATATTTTTTGTCTTTCTTTGCAGTATTTTTATCTTTCTTTGCAGTATTTTTGTCTTTCTTTGCAGTATTTTTATCTTTCTTTGCAGTATTTTTATCTTTCTTTGCAGTATTTTTGCCTTTCTTTGCAGTATTCTTGCCTTTCTTTGCAGTATTTTTATCTTTCTTTGCAGTATTTTTGTCTTTCTTTGCAGTATTTTTGTCTTTCTTTGCAGTATTTTTATCTTTCTTTGCAGTATTTTTGCCTTTCTTTGCAGTATTTTTGTCTTTCTTTGCAGTATTTTTGTCTTTCTTTGCAGTATTTTTATCTTTCTTTGCAGTATTTTTATCTTTCTTTGCAGTATTTTTGCCTTTCTTTGCAGTATTCTTGCCTTTCTTTGCAGTATTTTTATCTTTCTTTGCAGTATTTTTGTCTTTCTTTGCAGTATTTTTGTCTTTCTTTGCAGTATTCTTGTCTTTCTTTGCAGTATTCTTGCCTTTCTTTGCAGTATTTTTGTCTTTCTTTGCAGTATTCTTGCCTTTCTTTGCAGTATTCTTGCCTTTCTTTGCAGTATTCTTGTCTTTCTTTGCAGTATTCTTGCCTTTCTTTGCAGTATTTTTATCTTTCTTTGCAGTATTTTTGTCTTTCTTTGCAGTATTCTTGCCTTTCTTTGCAGTATTTTTGTCTTTCTTTGCAGTATTTTTATCTTTCTTTGCAGTATTTTTATCTTTCTTTGCAGTATTTTTATCTTTCTTTGCAGTATTTTTGTCTTTCTTTGCAGTATTTTTATCTTTCTTTGCAGTATTTTTGTCTTTCTTTGCAGTATTCTTGCCTTTCTTTGCAGTATTTTTGTCTTTCTTTGCAGTATTTTTATCTTTCTTTGCAGTATTCTTGCCTTTCTTTGCAGTATTTTTATCTTTCTTTGCAGTATTTTTGTCTTTCTTTGCCGTATTTTTGTCTTTTTGGAGTATTTTTGTCTTTCTTTGCAGTATTTTTATCATTCTTTGCAGTATTTTTTATCTTTCTTTGCAGTATTTGTGTCTTTTTGGAGTATTTTTATCTTTCTTTGCAGTATTTTTAGTTACTGATACTTCAATAGGAATAGTTAGTGGATTGATTAAATATTTAGTATCTTATTTGATGGTAAATACCTGTTGATAATGTTAGTATCAGATTAGATACAGCTGCTATAGAAGCTCATTTATCTGTAAATCTGTCATTTTATTGCATTAATTCATGTTGTGGCTGATATGAGCTCTATGCAGAACCTTTGAGGGCTTAAAATGTTGTATTCAATATATTTTTAGTTGCAATATATTTATTTTAAAATAAACTATGCATATATGCAAAGTGTTATTTAATTATTATTTTTAATTATTTGACAGAAGGTCTAATAAACACACAACACAACAAAGATAATTCCACATTTACCTACAAAATAGGTGCCGAATTAAAGATTGGCTACTAACATGAATTTATTTTATTATTAATATCATCCATGTTGTTTGTCCATCATGTACAAACAAGCTCTGCATGTGCACTGACGAGCTGTTTGTGTTATGACATGTGCACACCGGTACAAATGAAAAGCTTCAGTAAATATTATATAAATTTCAGGTGCATGCTGGGAAAAATAAAAACAGGGATTCTACTTATATGGGCATCAGGAGGAGCATGAGGCGCCCTCCTGAACCTGTGAACCAATCAACCTGTCAATCACCACGTAGCCACGCCCTAATGCATACCCTGCTTTATCGTCACATATAAAATCAGGGAGGCCAAAATGTCCCAAATGAACATCATACTGCATTGAAGAAGGCTTTAAACTAGCGATTGAGACCATAAACACATTTTGAAAACGTTTACTGAGGTTAGAAATCAAGTGAGAAGTTGGTGAATTCTCCATTGACTTGTATAGAGACGGAAGTCCTTTTGACACCAAAACGGTCGCCCCCTGGTGGCCTTTTGATAGAATGCAGCTTTAAGTTACTTCCGCGTTGGCCTCATTTCAGAGGACCAGAACTCCCCGCCTGGATTTGACAGAGGACTTGCAGTGCATCCTGGTACTTGTAGGCACTGCAGTTAAGCACACAGAGAAGAATGTGTTGCTTTAATTGACTACATTTACTATCAACACTGATTGGACATCCATATAAAAAGTGATCGATTGTCCCTTTAAAGGAGATAACCAGCAGTTCTCATCAACTTACATCTTCTGTTAAAGCCCCCAACAATAAATATAACTGTCAAAATGATGATGATTATTCCCTTTTGAGTTCCAGCAGTGCTACGATCCGGCTGAATGGAGAAGCTCTGTTGTCTGACCTTAACTTCAGCACCTGAATGCATCCTTACAGATCACTGCAGCGTGTAAACTGTGTGTGCTTTTCATTTGGATAACGTTGCTCCTCGCTTCCCTCCATCTGTTAATAGAATAGGAAATATCTGTATTGTCCATCAGGGTGGAAAAAAACCAATTAATATAAATCTGTTAATTCCTGAAAGAACAGAAAGTTAAGGAGCAATAAAAACAGATGTAAATGTTTTAATAAAACATTGCTTGTTTAGTTTGTGACGTCCTTTTCACGGCTGTATAGTTTCCCTGAATGAGCTCACATGAAGCAGAAGAAGAAGAGAAAAAAATAATCAAGTTACAACTTTATATTCCAAAAACAGTTTCCAGCCTCACAGCTGCATTTAAAGGCAAGGCAGCTTCATTTATATACATACACAATGGCAACTCAATGTGCTTTACATAAAACAAACATTTAACAGTAAGAATTGGAAAGAAAAACACATAAAAACATAAAAACATGCAATTTGAGAAATAAAAATAAAACCCAATAATAGTAAACACATGGAAACATTAAAACATACAAGAACACTCACCCTAACAGGACAGATGGAGGGAAGGAAGGAAGGAAGGAAAGAAGGAAGGAAGGAAGGCAGGGAGGAAGGAAGGAAGGAAGGACAGAAGGAAGGAAGGAAGGAAGGAAGGAAGGAAGGAAGGAAGGAAGGAAGGAAGGAAGGAAGGAAGGAAGGAAGGAAGGAAGGAAGGAAGGAAGGAAGGAAAAGAAGACAGGAAGGACAGATGGAAGGAAGGAAAAGAAGACAGGAAGGAAGGAAGGAAGGGAGGAAGGAAGGAAGGAAGGAAGGAAGGAAGGAAGGAAGGAAGGAAGGAAGGAAGGAAGGAAGGAAGGAAAGAAGGAAGGAAGAAAGGAAGGTAAAGAAGAAAGGAAAGAAAGGGGGCTGGATTGGACTCCTCGGAGGGCCGGTTCTGTCCCACAGGCCTCATGTTTGACACCGCTGATCTATGTAAATATTAAAATCACCAATCATAATAATTCTGCTCAACCTCACGATAGAAAATAAAACCATTACTGAACTCACACATACAGTAAGTGTGCGCCCCCCCCCCCCCCCCGCCCCCCCCACACACACACACACACATATTCTTTTTAGAGTCATTAGTCTGTAAACATGAGATGATGATATTCATTCATTACTTCTATAGTTATAACTGATAATTAGTGATTTGAAAGTGTTTTTGTTTTTTTAACAAACAGACACAGTTTATGAATTCCTTCGATGTTAACTCATTCTTTAAAGTTTTAGATTCAGCCTTCAGTTTATCCTTCGGGTTTTTGTGGTGAGCCTCTTTCTTTTTTTTTGGCAGTGACTCAACTACAAAGCATCCAAATCCCACTCATGTTGCCCAGAGTGACAGCAGCTCTTGGGAAAGTGTCAGAAATCGAATTTCCTCTGGCGGCGTTGTGTGTGAAAGTCGACACTCCTCGCTGTGTCCTCTGGCCTTTCATCTGTCTCACAGATTGGAAAGTGGAGACAGAAAATAGAAGCTTTCTGATCACACCTCTACTGTTTATCCTTCACACAAAGAAATGTGGCAACCAGCTCAGACTCTCTGGGAAACAGAGACGAACTGGCTGCTTGTAGATCAGACGCAGAGCTGTGAGCAGCATCGTAAAACTGTTGTTTATTCCTCTGAAAGGAAAGAAACACAAAGGATTATGAGTGATGTAGTATGCAGTATTACAGTAAAAGTACTACAGTATTATGAGTGATGTAGTATGCAGTATTACAGCAAAAGTACTGCAGTATTATAGTGATGTAGTATGCAGTATTACAGTAAAAGTACTGCAGTATTATGAGTGATGTAGTATGCAGTATTACAGTAAAAGTACTGCAGTATTATGAGCGATGTAGTATGCAGTATTACAGTAAAAGTACTGCAGTATTATAGTGATGTAGTATGCAGTATTACAGTAAAAGTACTGCAGTATTATAGTGATGTAGTATGCAGTATTACAGTAAAAGTACTGCAGTATTATAGTGATGTAGTATGCAGTATTACAGTAAAAGTACTGCAGTATTATAGTGATGTAGTATGCAGTATTACAGTAAAAGTACTGCAGTATTATGAGCGATGTAGTATGCAGTATTACAGCAAAAGTACTGCAGTATTATAGTGATGTAGTATGCAGTATTACAGTAAAAGTACTGCAGTATTATGAGCGATGTAGTATGCAGTATTACAGTAAAAGTACTGCAGTATTATGAGTGATGTAGTATGCAGTATTACAGCAAAAGTACTGCAGTATTATAGTGATGTAGTATGCAGTATACAGTAAAAGTACTGCAGTATTATGAGTGATGTAGTATGCAGTATTACAGTAAAAGTACTGCAGTATTATGAGTGATGTAGTATGCAGTATTACAGTAAAAGTACTGCAGTATTATGAGCGATGTAGTATGCAGTATTACAGTAAAAGTACTGCAGTATTATAGTGATGTAGTATGCAGTATTAACAGTAAAAGTACTGCAGTATTATAGTGATGTAGTATGCAGTATTACAGTAAAAGTACTGCAGTATTATAGTGATGTAGTATGCAGTATTACAGTAAAAGTACTGCAGTATTATAGTGATGTAGTATGCAGTATTACAGTAAAAGTACTGCAGTATTATAGTGATGTAGTATGCAGTATTACAGTAAAAGTACTGCAGTATTATAGAGTGATGTAGTATGCAGTATTACAGTAAAAGTACTGCAGTATTATAGTGATGTAGTATGCAGTATTACAGTAAAAGTACTGCAGTATTATGAGTGATGTAGTATGCAGTATTACAGTAAAAGTACTGCAGTATTATAGTGATGTAGTATGCAGTATTACAGTAAAAGTACTGCAGTATTATAGTGATGTAGTATGCAGTATTACAGTAAAAGTACTGCAGTATTATGAGATGCTTAGTATGGTGTCAGTAATGTTATTCAGTAGAGGTTGAGCAGAATTATGATGTGGTGATTTTAATATTTACAAGAGAACATGCGGCCTGTGGCAGACATACTCCTGATGCAGACAGACTACATTAACTCATGATGCAGAATTATAATGTACTCTGGTATATGAACTACTGTATGTGTGAGTTCAGTAATGGTTTTATTTTCTATCGTGAGGTTGAGGCAGAATATTATGATAGGTGATGTTGTTAATATTATTACATAGATCAGCGGTTGTCAAACATGAGGCCTGTGGGCCAGAAC